>NW_012121154.1:1225463-1297895 GCF_000951035.1 Colobus angolensis palliatus | reverse complement strand
CAAAAAAAAAAAAAAAACCAGATTGGCAAAAAAACGTGATCCAACTATATGCTGTCTACAAGAGGCACACTTTAGATTCAAAGACACAAACAGGTGAATCTATTTGTATGTATAAGTGGAAAGCAAAAAAAAAAAAAAAAAAAAAAATAACCTACCAACCAAAAAAAAAAAAAAAAACAAGACCAGATTGACTCACAGCCAAATTCTACCAGAAGTACAAAGAGGAGCTCGTACCACTCCTTCTGAAACTATTCCAAACAACAAAAAAAGAGAGACTCCTTCCTAACTCATTTCATGAGGCCAGCGTCATCCTGATACCAAAACCTAGTGGAAAAACAACAAAAAAAGAAAATTTCAGGCCAATATCCCTGATGAACATCAATGTAAAAATCCTCAATAACATACTGGCTAAACAAATTCAGCAGCACATCAAAAAGCTTATCCACTATGATAGAGTCAGCTTCATCTCTGAGATGCAAGGCTGGTTAAACCTACACAGATCAATAAATTTACCCATCAAATAAACAGGACCAATGAGAAAAACCACATGATTATCTCAATAGATGCAGAAAAGGCAATTGATAAAATTCAACACCCCTTCATGCTAAAAACTCTCAATAAACTAGGTATTGATGGAATGTATCTCAAAATAATAAGAACTGTTTATGACAAACCCACAGCCAATATCATATGGAATGGACAAAAGTTGGAAGCATTCCCTTTGAAAACTGGCAGAAGACAAAGATGTACTTTCTCACCACTCCTATTCAACATAGCATTGGAGGTTCTGGCCAGGGCAATCAGGCAAGAGAAAGAAAGAAAGGGTATTCGAGTAGAAAGCGAGGGAGACAAATTGTCTCTGTTTGCAGATGACATGATTGTATATTTAGAAAATCTCATCGTCTCAGCCCAAAATCTCCTCAAGCTGATAAGCAACTTCAGCAAAGTCTCAGGACACAAAATCAATATTCAAAAACCACAAGCAACCTATACACCAAGAGTAGACAAACAGAGCCAAATCATGAGTGATCTCCCCTTCACAATAGCTACAAAGAGATAAAATACCTAGGAATACAACTTTCAAGGGATGTGAAGGACCTCTTCAAGGAGAACTACAAACCACTGCTCAGGGAAATAGGAGAGAACACAAACAAATGGAAAAACACTCCATGCTCACGGATAGGAAGAATTGATATTGTGAGAATGGCCACAACGCACAAAGTAATTTATAGATTCAATGCTATCCCTATCAAACTATCATTGACTTTCTTCACAGAATTAGGAAACAACTACTTTACATTTCATATGGAACCAAAAAAGAGCCAGCATAGCCAAGACAATCCTAAGCAAAAAGAACAAAGCTGAGGCATCACACTACCTGACTTCAAACTATACTGCAATGATACACTAACCAAAACAGCACGGTACTGGTACCAAAACAGATAAATAGACCAACAGAACAAAAGAGAGGCCTCAGAAATAGTGCCACACATCTACAACCATCTGATCTTTGACAGTCCTGATAAAAACAAGCAACAGAGAAAGGATTAACTATTTGATAAATAGTGTTGGGAAAACTGGCTAGCCATATGCAGAAAACTGAAACTGGACCCCTTCCTTACATCTCATACAAAAGTTAACTCAAGATAGATTAAACACTTAAATGTAAGACCTAAAACATCTTACTGAATGGGCAAAATATGGTGCCATTCCACTTGAGAACTGGAACAAGACAAGGTTGCCCACTCTTACCAGTCCTGTTCAACATAGACCTGGAAGTCCCAGACTGAGCAATCAGGCAAGAGAAAGAAATAAAAGGAATCAAAATAGGAAAAGAGGAAGTCAGACTATCTCTGTTTGCAGATAATATGATTTAATGCCTAGAAAATCCTACGAGGAAAAGATTCTAGATCTGATTAACAACTTCAAAAAATTTCGGGATACAAAATCAAGGTCCCAAATTAGTCGCATTTCTATACACCAACAGCATCCAAATTGATTGCCAAATCAAGAACACAATCCAATTCAGAACAGCCACACACACACACTCACACACACAAATTTAGAAATACAGCTAACCAGGAACATAAAAGATCTTTACAATGACAATTTAAAAATAGTTCTCAAAGAAATCAGAGATGACACAAACAAAGGGAAAAAAATTCCATGCTCATGGATTGGAAGAATCAATATTGTTTAAATGGCCATGTCTAAAGCAATTTACAGATTCAATGCTACTTCTGTCAAACTACCAATTACACTCTTCACAGAATTATAAAAAAAGTATTCTGAAATTAATTAGGAATGAAAAAGAGAACAAATAGCCAAAGTTATCCTAAACAAAAAGAACAAAACTGGAAGCATCACATTACCTGAATTTAAAGTATTCTACAAGACTACAGTAATGAAAACAGCAAAGTACTGGTATAAAAACAGACACATACAAAAATGGGATAGAATAGACAGCCAAGACATAAAGCTGCACATCTACAACCATTTGATATTTGACAAAAATTACAAACCGGAGCGATAGAGAAAGGACTCCCTGTTCAACCAATGGTGCTATAATAACTGAACTGCCATATACAGAATATTCAAACTAGACCCCTTCCTTGCACCATACACAAAGGTCAAATAAAGATGGATTAAATCTTAAATGCACAACTTAAAACTGTAAAACCCTGGAAGAAAATCTATTAATTACCTGTCTGGACATAGGCCCTGGGAAATATTTCATGATGAAGACATTAAAAGCAACTGAAACAAAAACAAAAGTTGACAAATGGGACCTAATTAAACTAAAGATCTTCTGAACAGCAAAAGAAACTATCAACAGAGCAAATAGACAACCTACAAAATGGGAGAACATATTTGCAACCTACTCATCTAACAAAGGTCTAATATTCACAATCTATAAGGGACTTCAATGAATTAACGAGCAAAAGACAAACAATTGCATTAAAAGTGGGCAAAGAACATAAACGAACACCTCTCAAGACAAGATATACACATGGCTGTAATGCAGATGAAAAAATGCTCAACATCTCCAGTCATTTAAGCAATGCAAATCAAAGCCACTATACTTATTACCTGGGTAACAAAATAATCTGTTCACCAAACCCCCACAACATGTAATTTATCTATATAACAAACCTTCAAATGTATCCCTAAAACTAAACTAGAAGTTTTTAAAATAATTTTAAGATACATAAAATGAAAAAAAAAAAGGAAAAAAAAAGAAATCATAAATGACGTAAGTGGAAAAACATCCCATTCTCATGGATTAGAAGAAACATTCCTGTGAAAATGACCATACTGATCAAAGCAATCTACAGATTCGATGCTATTCCTATCAGAATACAAATGTCATTTTTCACACAATTAGAAAAACAATCCTAAAATTCACATGTAACCAAAAGAGTATCCAAATAGCCAAAGTAGTCCTAAGCAAAATGAATAAATCAGGAGGCATCACATTGCCTGACTTCAAACCATACTACAAGGCTATATTATCCAAAAAAGCATATTACTAGCATAAAAGTAGACACTCCAATGGAATAGAATGGGGATTCCACAAACAAAGCCAAATACTTACAACTAACTGATTTTTGCCCAAGCGGACAAAAACATACACTGGTGAAAGGACACCCTATTCTATTAAAAGTGCTAGGAAAATTGGATAGCTACATAAAAAAAGAATAAAACTGGATTATCATCACTCACCATATATAAAAATTAACTCAAAACTGATTAAAGACTTAAACATAAGACTTAAAACTATAAAAATTCAAGCAGAATCCCTGGGTAAACTGTTCTGGACATTAGCCTAGGAAATTATTTACAAGTAAGACCGAAAAAGCAAATGCAACAAAAACAGAAACAAATAAGTAGGACCTAATTAAACTAAAGCCTTCTTCAGAGTAAAAAGACAGCTTACAGAATGAGAGAAAATATTTACATACTATACATTCAACAAAGAATGAAGGTTCTGAATCTATAGAATCTATAGAAAGAGCCTGGAGAACCTACAGAACTTATAGGGTATAGGTTCTATAAACCTATACATTAATCTGTAGGTTATCGAGAATCCACAAGGAACTCAAACAAATCCTCAAGAAAAAAAAAAATAATAATTCCACTAAAAAATGGACGAGCAACATGAACTGACATTTCGTTTTTTTTTTTTTTTTTTGAGACGGAGTCTCACTCTGTCGCCCGGGCTGGAGTGCAGTGGCCGGATCTCAGCTCACTGCAAGCTCCGCCTCCCGGGTTTATGCCATTCTCCTGCCTCAGCCTCCCGAGTAGCTGGGACTACAGGCACCCGCCACGTCGCCCGGCTAGTTTTTTGTATTTTTTTAGTAGAGACGGGGTTTCACCGTGTTAGCCAGGATGGTCTCGATCTCCTGACCTCGTGATCCGCCCGTCTCGGCCTCCCAAAGTGCTGGGATTACAGGCTTGAGCCACCGCGCCCGGCCTGAACTGACATTTCTCAAAAAAAGATATACAAATGGCCAACAAACATATGAAAAAATGCTCAACAACACTAATCATCAGGGAAATGTAAATTAAAGCCACAATGAGATACCACCTTTCAACAGCCAGAATGGCAATTATTAAAAAGTTAAAAAAAAGTAGGTGTTGGCACTTACTGTTTTTTGTAAGTGTGGTAAAAAAGAAATGCTTCTACATTGCTGGTGGGAATTTAACTTAATACAAACTCTATGGAAAATAGTATGGAGATTTCTCAAAAAACTGAAAGTAGATCTACCCATCGATCCAGCAATCCCTCTACTGGGATTTCCTACTACTGTAGAAATTTCCTATGATGTCCATAGGAAAATATGTCATTATATCAAAAACATATCTGTATTTGTATGTTTATTGCAGCACAATACACTATTGTAAAGATATGAAATCAACATAAGTGTTCATCTCCTGATGAGTGAATAAATAAAATGTGACACATATTTACCAAGGAATACTATTCAGCCATAGAAAAATAAAATAATGTATTTTGCAGCAACTTTGATGGAACTGGATGCCATTATCTTAAGTAAAGTAACTCAGGAACAGAAAACCACATACATCATACTCTCATATACAAGTGAGTGTTATGTGTGTGCAAAGGTATACAGAGTGGTATAATGGACATTGGGGCCCCAGAAGTGGTGAGAGTGGGAGGTGGGTAAGGGATACAACATTGCCTATGGGTACAATGTACATTATTTGGGTGACAGGTGACATATATTGTTAGTATATGTAACAATATACATGTATTGTTTCATCTATGTCCATATGTAATAATATAACTCCATGTAACAATGGAATTGTTACATATAGATATAAAATTTCATTATTAAATTTTATACTCTATATTGTACAGTAAAATTGGACTAAAAATACTTAGGAAGAAGGAATTGTACAACTTTTATAAAGTCTAATAACTCAGGTAATATTTTTGAAAGTTAAAAAGTTACACATAAACAGAAGAAAAATAAAGTATTTAAATCCATGGTTAAAAAATGTTTACAATGACCTTTCAAGGATTTATCTTCTAAACATTTATTCTGTAAATGCAGTTCCCACAAACCACTATGATGTAAGTCAAACTCCTGGTTTATTTAATAACTATGAGGCAGAAAAGAGGTAACCATCTGAGCAAGGTTTATTTTTGTCTAACTAATGGCTATATCACGATGAAAAAGTTGTATATGCTCAGTAATTTCCATTTGCTCTATGTGTTACTAATACAGTATTATTAATCCCCTAAGGAAGAAATATATAAAAATATGACATAAAATTATATCAATCATACTAAACAAACTTAGTTTTTACACGATTTGCTGTGTTTAACCAAAAATACCATCCATCCAAATGACTGAAGTTTCAAAGAGAAAAAGAACAAGAGTTGTGTTGATATACTATTTAACTGGAGGCCTGTTTGGGGCTTATAGTGTTTACTTCTTAATCAGCAATTGGACTTGAAATTGTGGACTTGAATAAGAAATACTGGAACACAGTGACCTTAGTTGAAACCCTTTATTGGGTTGATGGTAGAAATGGGAATAAATCCTGTAGCCAAATGAAAGACACGTAAGCCACAGGGGAAAACTATTGCCAGAAAATTCTAAAAGCAAATAAATCAGATTGTGTGCAAGTAAGTAGAATTTCATAAGAGCAAAAATTCATTTATGTAGTTAATCTGATTAGATTGAATGGTTCTAATATGTATATTCTAGAATTACCACTGAAATCAAACTTTCTATACATATATACTTTAATCTGAGGGGTTTTATCCTCAAATCTGGAAAAAATACAAAATTACAAACCTAGGCATATAATAAGCTTTTTCTTTAAAATTATAAAAATGAGATAATTTCTTTTTAAATAATCTTTGCATTTATAGTTACTGTAATATTTGATACTACAATAATTCCTCCCTACTAGTCATTGTTTTAAATACCACTGTAAGTCTATGTCATTTTGAAAAGAAAGAGGCAAAATTGATCAGGACCACCAAAAAGATACAAGTCTTGCAAAATAATCGAAGGCCTCTTCAAGGAAACATTTGCTTGTGAGTTTAGGGAAACAAAGTTTGAAAACGAGGTGAGGGAAGAAATGAAAGGCAAAACACAACAATCTTAAATGATTTTATTTTTCAATTATTTCTTAGAGTAAGAAAAGGGAGACACACTGTTTTGCCATTTATAAATTTCATTTAAAAATTACTAGTAAATTGAACTTAGCTCATAAAATTCTATATTTGTAAGTCAGGAGTCAGTAGATAAGTGAGGAGAGGGGCTATTGTAGGTTTGTATTTTGAAAACAGTGAAATCAGTGCCTGAATGTAGTACTTCCAGCTGAGTTCAAGGAAATATGACAGTTATAGCCTTGTATTGTTTTTCTTAAAACTTGTGTAGTGACTGAAGTAATCATAAATAATGCAAAAGAGTATTAAAAAATGGAAATAGTAGCTCTATAAAGGAACACAAAAAATTAATAATATTTTTAACTTTTTTTTTTTTTAGTGATAAATCTATATGTCTAACTGGGTAGAAACAGCACTGGACCAAGAGTCATAATGCAAATAATTATTTCTAGTTATCTTTCCATTAATTAACTCTATGATCTTGAGCCTGTTTTTCAGCTTATCTGTAATATATGTGTCTAATTTATAACAAAGAAAATTAGAATACGTAATTCCAACAGTCTTTGGAGAACTCGAACTTCTTTACCCTCTATAATGGGGAGCATTAAGGTGGTGAAAACACAATGTGGAGGGAGGCCCAGTACATGAGTGCAGTAATAGTAGGGTTAGAAAAGGGTAGATGCAGAACATGAAACTGAGATTGGAATTACAGAATAAAAACGAGATATAGTATTATGAATGTGTGTTGCAGCTACCAAGAACTCAGAATGATATGTAACAAAGATGTAATCAGGAAGTGGAAACAGAGTCAGGAAAAATAAAAGCAGATATTAGAAATGCATGACTTTTTGTAAACTGATTTTTTAAATTTTATTTTTAGTTAGATACATAATAATTGCACATATTCATGGGGAACAGAACGTTATTTTGACACATGTATATGACATGTAGCAATCAAATTAGGATAATTATATCTGTCACCTCAAATATTTTTTATTTATTTGTGTTGAGAACATTTAAAATTCTCCCTCCTAATTATTTAAAAATATACAATAAATTATTTTTAACTATAGTCACCCTATAGTGCTATAAAACATTAGAATTTAATCTATTTTTAATGGGCCAAGTGCACACTTCCAGTCCAACCATCCAAATGAGGAACTTTATGTTAAATTTTTCCAATTGGAAAATAAATTGGTTTTAATATTGGGATGCTCTGTAATCCAGCAGGCCTGAGAAGTGTTTTGATTTTCTAATTCTCATTAAATAGTCCCATTAATATTAGAGTCCAGAACTTCCTGCATGTCTGCAAAGATTTATCTTAGTTTGAATTAGAATAATCTACATTTATCAAACGGTTTTGTTTACTGCAAGAACTCAAATGATTAAGTTTTATAAGCCCTTTTCCTATAATATGCATGCAAAGCGTATCATAAAAGGGGAAGGAAAAATCACTTTAAAAGGAGAATCAAATGGTCCGAAAGATATATATGTATATATATCTTTCCAAATTAATTGACTTGTTCAATCAAAACTTTTTATTAAATATATATATTATTTATATGGATCATATCACAAAATACTGATTATGGAAGAATAACAGGGCACCTTCTCAGTTATGTGGATGACAGTTAATGAGTTGATAGTATTGCCTTTTAACACTTTGTGTGCCACTTAGGGATTGTGATATTCCTCTTCTGCTTAGCGTTAATAATAATAACTATCTTAAACTTCTCTTCTGCAGGAGATAATGCTTTTGGTTTAATGACAAAATTCCACTGGGCCTCTCCTCATTGTTTATTCTATCAATCATCTTTTAAAATGTATATGCAGATAGTCCCTGAGCTCTTTTTGATGTTATGACCTTATGATGGCACAAAAGTAATACTTGGTACATTCCTTGACATACAAGGGTTTACTGGGACATAGCCCCATCATATGTTGAGGAGCATCTGCACTATTATTTTTTATGCACAGTGCTTGTCAAGGATTTCCTGTGGCCTTCCTTGGCCAGGAAGATATGCTTTTACTTCATGACTTCCCTACAGGGTTCTCCTTCTGAGGTTGGCTCAGAGAGTCATGATGTATTTGTTTTGCCCAAGAAAACAAACAGAAAAGATCTATAGCAGGCCACTGCTTCAAAAACTTTCATTATGTGTATATAGTAACATATGTAAACTTGCAAAAGAAAATACAACTTTAATTAAATGTCAAAAAACTTTCAAAACCTTTGAAAAAATGATTTTAAGCTAATAATGTCCTTATATTTTTCTATTCAAAGAAAGAGAAAATGTCTTTGTCAATTTCTTTATTCCCAAGTAATAATTATTACAGTTAATTGGCATAGAAATTAGAAAGAACAGAGAATGAAAAATAATGGAAAAGAAGAGAGAGTGGTTGGGCAGAGTGTGTCTCACACTGTAATCCCAGCTCTTTGGGATGCCAAAGCAGTAGAATCATTTGAGACCAGCAGTTTGAGACCAGCCTGGGCCACATTGAGAGACCTTGAACTCTACAAAAAAATTAAAAATTAGCCAGAAATTGTGGTGTGTGCCTGTAGTCCTAGCTACTTGGGAAGCTGAGGCAGTAGGATTGGTTGAGCCCATGAGATTGAGGCTGCAGTGAGCTGTGATTGCATCACTGCAGGTCAACCTGCATGGCAGAGTGAGATCTTGTCTTTAAAAGTAAAAAAAGAGAGAAAATTTTATAAAGTTTCTAAGAATTATGGTTACTTTTATGGACGTTTTTAAGTTTCCAGAATTGGAAACAGAATTTTCCCTCATTAAAAGAGCTGGACTGTTATTTTATGAAGAGATGTGTGCAGGTGGTGTTGTCATTTTGGTTTAGCTGGAGTTTGCTATTACTGATGGGTCTTAATAGTTTCAGTTAAAGCTATTAATATCAGTGCACAAACAAAAGTCAGTTTATTTAGAGCACTAATTACATGGGTATTAAGTCCGTTATTTAATTAGTTGATTTAAAATTAATTGACTCATCTAATCAAAAATATTTTATTTAAAACATGATTAATTATAATGATGTAATGAAACTGTTCTTTTAAAAATACAAACTTTTGTTAAAAAACAAAATGTGCCAGGGAGATTGGTTTCTCTAAAAAGACATTAAGTTTGGTGACAGATGACATTATCATCTTTGTAGAAAATCTAAAAAATTAAAGCAAAAAAATGGGGTTTTTCTTTAGAGAGACTAATAACCAATTAAAGCAAAGTTTAAGAATACAAAGTTTATATATAGAGCTTAATATCTTTCCAGTATACCAACAATGAACAATTTTAATTTGAAATAAAAAACACAACCTCATTTATATTAGTAACCCCCAGATAAACTACTAACTCATAAATCTAATAAAATATATACAAATCTCTATGAGGAAAACTACAAAACTCTGATAAATAAAGTCAAAGGACTAAATCAATGGGGAGCTACTCCATGTTCATAGATAGGAAAGCTCCATATTGTCAAGAAGTCTGGTATTTCCAACTTGATCAATACATGCAAAGTGGTCTAAACAAAATCCCTGAAAGTAATTCTGTGGATATTGACAAACTAAAGTTTATATGGAGAGGCAACAGACCCAGAATTGCCGACACACTGAAGAAAAACAAAGTTGGAGGTCCGAACCTACTTACTTACTATAAAGCTATAGTAATCATGACAATTGCAGCATGGGTAAAATAATAGAAAAATGGATAAATGGAACAGAATTGGGGGTCTAAATATCGACCACTCCACAAATATAGTCAACTGATTTTTGCTAAAGGAGTAAAGCCAATACAACAGATAAAAGTTAGTCTTTTCAACAAACAATGTTGGTACGACTGGACATCTGACACAAAATTTTTAAAAAATGAATTTAGACAAACACTTTACATTATTCACAAGCATTTAAAATGGGGCATAGACCTAAAGTGTAAAATGCAAAATTATAAAACTCCTGGAAGATAACATTAGAGAAAAACCTAGATGACCTTGGATGTGGTGATACATTTTTAGATATAACATCTAAAGCCATGATCAATGAGAAAAATAATTAATATGCTGGACTTCATGAAAATTAAAAACTTCAGCTCTGTGAAAGACAATGTCAAGAGAATAAAGGGACAAGATACAGACTAGGAGTAAATATTTCCAAAAGACACATATGATAAAAGACTGTTATCCAAACATACAAAGAACTCTTAAAACCCCACAATAAGAAAATGAAGAACCCAATTAAGACCAAAGACCTTAACAGACAACCCATTAAAAAAGACATACAAATGGTAAATAGTCATGTGAAAAGATGTTCCACATCATGTCCTCTGGGAACTGAAAGTTAAAACAACAATGAGATGCCACTACACACCTATTAGAATAACCAAAATGTGGAATACTGACAATAACCAATGCTAACAAGGATGTGAAGCAGCAGGAACTCTCATTCATTGCTGGTGGGAATGCAAAGTAGTATAGCCACTTCAGAAGACAGTGTGGTAGTTTCTTACAAAACTAAACACATTCTTACCATATGATGCAATAATCATGCTCCACGATATTTACCCAAAGGAATTAAAACTTGCATCCACACACAAACCTGCGCACAGATATTTATAGCAACTTGTTTCATAGTTGCCAAAACTTAGAAGCAACCAAAGTGTCCTTTGGTAGTTGAATAAACTGTGATATATCCAGATAATGGAATATTATTTACCATTTACCAGATATGTTAGTAAGCTATGAAAAGGCATGAAAAAAATGTAAGTGCTTATTACTAAATGAGAGAAGCAGTTTGAAAGCCTACCTACTCTATGATTCCAACATTCCAGGAAAGGCAAAACTATTGAGACAATAACAAAATCTGTGTTACCAAAGGTTGAGGGGGAGGAGGAGTAAGTAGGTGGATCACAGAGGATTTTTAAGGCAGTAAAATCAATAAGTATAAATGCTGTAATGATTGATACATTTGTCCAAACCCATAGAATATGCAACACCAAGAGTGAACCCTAATGTGAACTACGGGCTTTGGATAATTACATTATATAATTGTAGGTTTATTAATGTAGTAAACATAGGACTCTGATGGAAGATTTTGATTATGAGGGAGGCTACATATATGCGGGGCAGGAGATACACGGGAAATCTCTGTACTTTCCTCTTAATTTTGTCGTGAACTTAACCTGTTCTAAATTAGTTTTTTCAAAAAGCATACTGTGGGCAGAGATTGCCAAATGTCAAGGTTAAAGGAACTGAAAATCTTACAGAAGAAATTTAGAGAGCTGACATGTGATGGACATGCAAGTGCATGTGTCTTTTTGGTAGAGCAATTTATTTTCTTTTGGACAAATACCCAGTAATAGGATTGCTGGGTTGAATGGTAGTTCTGTTTTATGTTCTTTGAGAAATATCCAAGCTGCTTTCCACAGTGGCTGAACTAATTTCCATTCCCACCAACTATGTATAAGCATTTCTTTTTCTCCATAGCCTTGCCAGCATCTGTTATTGCAATTTTAATAATAGCCATTCTGACTGGTGTGAGATGCTATCTCATTGTAGTTTTGATTTGCATTTCTCTGATGATAAGTGATGTTGAGCATTTTTTTTCAAATGTGTGTAAGCCACTTGTAGATCTTATTTTGAGAAGTGTCTGTTATGACCTTGGCTCAATTTTTAATGGAGTTGTTTTTTGCCTATTGAATTAAGTTTCTAACAGATTCTGCATATGAAACATTTGTCAGATGCAGAGTTTGCAAATATTTTCTCCCATTTTGTAGTTTGTTTATTTATTATTTCTTTTCTTTCTTTCTTTTTCTTTTCTTTTCTTTGTTTTTTTGGAGACAGAGTCTCGCTCTGTCACCCAGGCTGGAGTGCAGTGGCGTGATCTCAGCTCACTGCAAGCTCTGCCTCCCAGGTTCACGCTATTCTCCTGCCTCGGCCTCCTGAGTAGCTGGGACTACAAGAGCCCGCCACCACACCCGTCTAATTTTTTTGTATTTTTAGTAAAGACGGGGTTTCACCATGTTAGCCAGGATGGGATTATTTATTTCACTTTGCAGAAGTTCTTTAGTTTAATTAAGTCCCACTTGTCAATTTTTGGTTTTGTTTCCATTGTTTCTCAGGACTTAGTCATAAATTTCTTCCCAAGTGCAATGTCTAGAATTGTTTCCTAGGTTGTCTTCTAGCATTCTTGTAGTTTGAGGCCTTAAAATTAAATGTTTAGTTATCTTGAGTTAATTTATGTGTAAGGTGAAATTTAAGTGTCCAGTTTCATTCTTCTGTGTATGGCTAGCCAGCTATCCCAGCACCATATATTGAATAGGGAGTCCTTCCCTCATTGTTTATTTTTGTTGACTTTACAGAGAATCAGATGGCTATAGGTGTGTGGTTTTATTTATGGATTCTCAATTCCTTTCCATTGGTCTATGTGTCTTTATTTATTCATTTTTTAACAGTACCAAGTTGTTTTGTAAACTATAGCCTTGTAGTATACTTTGAAGTTGGGTAATGTGATGCCTCCAACTTTGTCCTTTTTGCTTAGGATTGCATTGGCTATGTGGACTCTTTTTTGGGCTCCACATTGTTAGAATATTTTTTTTTTCAAATTCTGCAAAGAATGTCATTGGTATTTTGATAGGAATAGCATTGAATCTGCAAATTGCTTTAGGCAGTATGACCAAATTATATTGATTCTTCCAATCCATGAGCATGACATGTTGTTCCACTCGTTTGCGTCATCTAATTTTTTTTCATCAGTGTTTTGTAGTTCTCGTTGTAGAGATCATTCACCTATTTGGCTACATGTATTCATAAGCATTTTCTTTTTGGGGAGGCTATTGCAAATAAGATTGAATTCTTGATTTGTCTCTCACCTTGAATGTTGTTCATGTACAAGAAATGTTACTGATGTTTGTACATTGATTTTGTTTCCTGAAACTTTACTAAAATTGCTTATCAGCCCCAGGAGCATTTTGGAGGAGTCTTTGAGGTTTTCTAGGTATAGAATCATATTCTCTGCGAAGAGAGGTAGTTTGACTTATTATTTTCCTACTTGAATGCCTTTGTTTCTTTCCCTTGACTGATTGCTCTGGCTAGGACTTCTTACTTTTGCTTTTAAACTTTTATTTAAATGGTCTCAGCTTTTATTTTTCTCTCTCTTGTTTGTTGTTCAACATTATATCTTTGAGATGCATTTACTTTGTTGAAGCAATCTTTTCTTTTTTTTTTTCATTCTGACAGGCCACTGTATAGGTATTCAGCAGGAATTTATTTATATTCCTGCTGAATTTTTTTTCACACAGTATTTCTTCCATTACAAAAAAAAGGCTGTTATGGATTGAAAGAATATTTTAACCCCTACCACCTACCACTGACCTCCAAGTAAAGACAAGACAGAGCTTCACAATGAAGGATGGATCTTTTGTTGTTGTTGTTTTGCCCATTCTTGTTACTGTTGCCACATAAAAATCTCAGCATAGATTTGTTCATGGAAAACCATTAACCTAGAGCTCTTATTCATAAGACATTTCCCATTTTTACTCTAGTATACATACAGAAACAATACTTATTAGGTAATATGATTATTTCATGTAACAGTTCTAAAAACACTCTCCTCCACCTTTAAAACTTTCCTCTACAGATAAGTATTACACAAGCCTATTAATTACATATTATACTGAGGATGAGCTAAACTAACTCATGAAGGTCCTTTAAAAACATTAACAAGCAAAACAGATATTGCTGCTGTTACAACGAGAAACAAGTTATTTATATTCCAAGAAACTCTTTCATGTGAGGAATATTCATGTACAGACCCAAAGTCCCAAAGCGGTAGTAAACCACAACTGTACCACCTTGTAATGTGGATCTTTATCCATTTTACCTTAAACAGTCAGGATTTCCGTTTAGCTCAGCAATTCTTCTTCCAGCCACCCCATCAGAGTCTATCCCTTCTCTACAATTCAGTAGAGACTCAGCAGTCTTATTTTCTCCTACTTAGTGATGATGAGGAGGGTGCTTTCTTTTGTTTAGTACTGTAGCTTATACAGGTATAAGAATCATGTTTAAATTGTTCTTCTAGCACAGAACGTCTGAAGCTTTTGCCCTAATCTTTCCATTTGTTATGTGTAGGAATGCCCTGCATTCACTTTCTTTTTATTACTATTCATTAATTATCAATTATTTATTGAAAACCTATGGAGCACTAGGGAAAATGGGATCTTCTAAAAGTACCTCACAGATATTATCCTCAAAGATATCATAAACTCAGAGAAGAGATAAAATGCTGGGATACTCCTGGTTTGGATGCCTTGGGGGTGGGGGGAGCTAATACTACTACTCCCCATCTCCTCATATCATGGGGGAGTGTCCAACCCCCTATGATGCAGATCGTAATATCCAGTGGGGGAGGGGTAGGTGATACCACTCCCCATATGGCAGGGGTGTCCATACCCCCACGATGTGGATTATAAGATCCAGGCGGGGAGTGAGGGTGATACTACTTCCTGTATCATGGAGGTGTCCACCCCCCGTGATGTGGATTGTAATATCCAGTGTGTGGGGGGTGATACTACTCACCATATCGTGGGGGGTGTGGACCCCCCCACAATGTGGTTCTTAATAACCAAGAGGGGAGACAGGGGTGATACTACTCTCCATATCTCTGGGGTGTCCAACCCTCTGCGATGTGGATCGTAATATCCAGGGAGGAAGAAGAGGGTGATACTACTCCCCATACCGCGGGGGTGTCCACCACCCTGCAATGTGGATCATAGTATCCAGAAAAAGAGAGAATGATATTACTCCCAATAGTGCAGGGAGTGTACACCCCTCCACCCCATGATATTGCTCCTAATAGCTAAGAGAAGAGAAGAGAATATTACCCTTAATATCACAAGGGGTGTATACCCACCTGTGATACTGATCCTAATATCCAGGTGGTAGAGTATGACCTTACTAACAATATAGCAATACGTGTACCTTGAGCCAGTGAAATTGCTCCTACATTCACAGAAGAGAATTATATTACTCCCAATATTGCAGGGAGCATATACCCCTTCTGTCATATTACTCCTAATATCCGGAGGGGAAGAGGATAATACTATTCCCAATATCACAGACTGTGTACACCCACCCTGTGATATTGTTCCTAATATATAGGGGGGGGGAGGATGATATTACCTCCAATATCGCAGAGGGTTACACCCCCCCCAGCGATATTTTTCTTAATATTCAAAGGCAGAGAGGATGATAGTACGCCCCAATATCCCAGAAAGTGTACTACCCTTGCCATTTTGAGAGTAGTATCATCTGCCCCCTTGGATATTAGGAATCATATCACAGAGAAATAACACCTCTGAGGAGGTGAGAAGAGGGAGTAATATCACTTCCATCTCGCCTGCTGAATATTATGATCCACATTGCAGAAGGGCAGACACAATCCGTGATATGGGGAGTACCACTACTCCCCACTTCTCACCTGAATAATATGAACTACATCTCAGGGGGTTATATTGGTCCTAATATCAAGGTGGGAAGAAGGTAATATTATTCCCCGTATCACAGAGGGTGTACATCCCCCCCTTTATATTGTTCCTAATATCCAGGTTGTAAAAGAAAGATATTATAAGCAAAATCGCAGGTTGTGTACACCCCGCCTGTGATATTGTTCCTAATATGCAGAGGACCAGAGAATGATATTACTCCCAATTGTGCAGTGTGTGTACACCCCCTCCCCGTGATATTGTTTGTAATATCCATGGGGGAGAGGGGGATATTACTCCCAATAGCACAGGGGATGTACACACCTCCTGTGATATTTTTCCTAATATCCATGAGGAAAGACGATGATATTACTTACAATATCGCAGAGAGTGTACACTCCCGCCTGTTACATTGTTCCTAATATCCAGGGGGTAGAAAATAATGTTAGTTTCAACATTGCAGTGGGTGTATACACCCCTGTGGTATTGTTTTTAATATCCGGAGGAGAAGAGGATAATATTACTCCCAATATCGCAGGCCATGTACACCCACCCTGTGATATTGTTCCTAATATCAAAGAAAGGAGAGGATGACATTACTCCCCATATAGCAGAAGGTCTACACCCTGGGATATTGTCCCTAATATCCAGGGGGCAGAGAGGTTGATATGACTTCCAATATCACAGGAGGTGTACATCCACCCTGTGATGTTCTTAATATTCAAAAGCAGAGAGTTTGATACTAGTCCCAGTATCGCCAAAAGTGTACACCCTCTTGTGATATTGTTTCTAATACCTAGAGGGGAGAAGATGATATTACTCCCCATGTCGCAGGACATGTACACCCACCCTGTGATATCTTAGCTAATATGCAGGGAGGGGAGAGGATAATATTATTCCCAATATCGCAGGGGGTGTACACCCCCCATGATATTTTCCTTAATATTTAAAGGCAGAAAGGATATTACTCCCAATATCGCAGAAAGTGTACACCCTCCAGTGATATTGTTCCCATGATGGAGGAGGGAAGAGTAAGATACTACTTTCAATATTGCAGGGATTGTACACGCCCCCAGTGATTTTTTTTCTAATTTCAAGGTGGGAGAGGATGATATTATTCCCATCGGGGGATATAAACAAACCTGTAATATTGTTCCTAATATCCTGGGGGGAGAGGATATTACTCACAATATTGCAGAGGTTGTACACCCGTCAGTGATATTGTTCATAATCTCCAGAGGGGGAGAATATATTATTAACAATATCATAAATACGCTGTGTGTTCTCCATAGATTGTACTCCCCATATCGCAGGGGGTATCCACCCCCCTGCGATGTGGACTGTAATATCCAGGGAGTGGGGAGGGATATCACTCCCCATATTACGGGGGGTTGTCCACCCTCCTGCCATGTGGATCTTAATATCCAGGGGATGAAAGGGGGGTGATATTACTCCACATATCACGGGGTATGTCCACCTTCCTGCGATGTGGATCGTAATATCCACGTGAAGGAGGAAGGTGATATTACTCCCCATATTGCGGGGGGGTGTCTACCCCCTTGCAATGTGGATCCTAATATCCAGAGGGGCAGAGGGGGGTGATATTACTCTGCATATCGTGGGGTGAGGGTGTCTACACCCCTGTGATATGGATTGTAATGTCCAGGAGGAAAGAGTGGGATGATAGTTCTTGCAAATCGTGGGGTCGAGGTGTTCCATCACCCTGCGATGTAGACCATAGTGTGCGTGGGTGGAGGAGGGATGTGTTATTACTCTTCACATCGCTATGGTGATGTGGATCTTAACATCCAGGGTAGGCGAGTGGGGTGATATTACTCCCCACATCCTTCGGGGGTTGTGCACCCTCCCAGTGATGTGGATCATAATATACAGGGGGTGAGGGTAGTGATATTACTCCCAACATCGCTGTGGGGTATCCACCCCCTCCAATGTGGATTGTAATATCCAGGGGTGGAGAGGGTGCTATTAGTCCTCCCCACATCACTGGGGGTGTGTCCACCCTCCTGCGATGTGGATCGTAATATCCAGTGGGGGAGGAGTGGATATTACTCCCCAGATCCCTGGGGCGGGGGTGGTGTCTGCCCTTCTGCGATTTGGGTTGTAATATCCAGGGAGGAGACGGGGTGATATTACTCCCCACATCAATGGGGGGTGTCCACCCCCTGCAATGTAGATCATAATATCCAGGAAGGGAGAGAGGGGTGACATCACTCGCATATCGCTGGAGGCATGTCCACCACCCTGTGATGTGGATCATAATATCCATGGGGGGAGAGGAGGGTGATATTACTCCCCATATCACGGGGATGTCCACCCCCTGTGATGTGGATCTCAATATCCAGCTGGGGTAAAAAGGGGGTGATATTAATCCCCATATCACAGGGGCTGTCCACTCCCCTGCGGTGTGGATTGCAATATTCAGGGTGGGGGAAGGGGTTTGATATTACTCCTCATATCGTGGGGGCTGTTCACCCCCCTGCGATGTGGATCGTATATCCGGAGGGGAGAGGTGGGTGATATTACTCCCCATAACACTGGGGGTGTCCACCACCCTGTGATGTGGATCATAATATCCACAGGGAAAAAGGGAGGTGATATTACTCCCCATATCGCGGGAGGTGTCCACCTCCCTGCAAAGTGGATCTTTGTATCCAGTGGGGGAGATGCGGGGTGATATTACTTCCCATATTGCTGAATTGTTCATCATAATATCCCTGAATTGTTCATCATAATATCCAGGAGAGGAGAGGGAGCTGATATATCTCCCCATATTATTGGTAGGGGGGTGGGTTATCCATCCTCCTGTGATGTTGATAATAATATCCAAGGGAGGAGAGGGGAGTGATATTACTCCCCACATTGCTGGGGGGTGGGGACATTCACTCCCCTGCTATGTGGATTGTAATATCCAGGGATGGTGAGGGGTTGATGTTACTTCCTGCATTGCTGGGGGGAAGTCCATCCCTCTGTGATGTGGATCGTAATATCCAGGGGTGGTGAGGGGGTGATATTACTGCACACATCCCTGGGGGGCTGTCCACCCCACTCTGATGTGGATTATAGTATCCAGGAGGAGAGAAGGAGGGTGATATTACTCTCCATATCGCATGGGAGTGTCCACCCCCCCGTGATGTGGATCATAATATCTATGGGGGGAGAGGGGGTGATATTACTCCTCATATCCCAAGGTGGGGGTGTCCACCTCCCAGCAATGTGGATCCTAACATCCTGGGGGGGGGAAGGGGGTGATATTACTCCCCATATCACAGGGTGGGTGGGTTCAGTCCCATGTAATGGGGGTCATGATATCCAAAAGGGGAGAGGTGGGTGTTATTACTCCCTATATCATAGGATAGGGGTGTCCATCCCCCTACAATGTGGATCGTAATATCCAGCGAGGAAAGGGGGGTGATATTGTTACCCACATCGCAGGGTGGGTGTCCACCCTCTTGCCATGTGGATCTTAATATCCAGGGGGATGAGGGTGGTGATATTACTCCTTATATCACTGGGTTGTCCACCCTTCTGGGATTTGGATCATAATATCCAGGGGGAGAGATGGGGGTGATATTACTCCCCATATCATGAGGTGGGGGTGTCCACCTCGCTGTGTTTTGAATCATAATATCTGGGAGTGGGGGGATAAAATAAAAGGCAATAAAATAAGTCCAAATACATTTGATACAGAAAATGAATTATCTTGTCAGCATAATTTCAATCAGATACAGAAACAAATGAATTAAATATTTTACCTTGTAAAATGGCAGGTAATTTATTTTGAATATTTACTGTCTCTAATTGTTTTATGCACAGCTCATGCATTCACAAAATGTACCTCATATTTCTGTATTAAATCTAAGACCTTAAATCATAAATCTAATTATTCTAAAAGATGAGTAATTTTTTCTTAATATTCCAAAAAATTCATACCTTGAAAATATATAGATAAACACAAACTTCGGTAAAATTTTAGAGTGACATGCAGGAGAAGGCATCTCTATTCCATTACTTGTGGAAAGATAAATTTATGAAGCAAGAGTTTACACATATACAAAGATGTTTCCCCTACCCCTAACAAAACAAAAAAGAAGAATCCTAGAAGAGTTTTGTAGAATTAGAAAGTAAAAATTCTCATAGTTTAAGCATATGAACGTTGCAATTTTAAATATCTACTGTTTTAGATAAAATATATTAATTACATTTTCCTTAGTAAAGGCTTCATTACTAAAACACCAAAGGCAATGGCAACAAAAGCCAAAATTGACAAGTGGGATCTAATTAAACCAAAGAGCTCCTGCACAGCAAAATAATCTATCATCAGAGTGAACAGGCAACCTACAGAATGGGAGAAAATTTTTGCAGTCTATCCACCTGACAAAGGACTAACATCCAGAATCTACAAAGAAGTTAAACAAATTTACCAGAAATAAAACAAACAACCCCATCGAAAAGTGGGTGAAGGATATGAATGGACACTTCTCAAAAGAAGACACTTATGCAGTACTGGGGATAGGCCCCCAAATCTGGCCATAAACTGGCCCCCGAACTGGCCATAAATAAAATCTTTGCAGCACTGTGACATGTTCGTGACAGCCATGATGCCCATGCTGAAGGTTGTGGGTTTACCAGAATAAGGGCAAGGAACCCCTGGCCCACCTAGGGTGGAAAACTGCTTAAAGGCATTTCTAAGCCACAAAAAATAGCATGAGGAATCTGTGCCTTGAGAATATGTTCCTGCTGTGGATAACTAGCCAGAGCCTATCCCTTTGTTTCAGCCCATCCCTTTGTTTCCTGTAAGGAATACTTTTAGTAAATCTATAATCTAAAGAAGAAACACCTATCACTGGTTTGCTGTCAATAAATATGTGGGTAAATCTCTGTTCAGGGCTCTCAGCTCTGAAGGCTGTGAGACCCCTGATTTCCCACTCCATACCCTATATTTCCTTGTGTGTGTCTTTAATTCCTCTAGCACCACTGGGTTAGGGTCACCATGACTGAGCTGGTCTGGGCAAGTGGTGCCCATATGTGGGGCTCTAACCCAGGTCAAAAGGTCACTGGAGCAATGGTTGGAGAATGTGGAACTAAGCTGGAGGACACCCAACTACTCTTAAGCAATCCCTGTGGTGAGTAAGAAGGGAAGCTTGGAAGCATCAGGGTAACAATGGGACAAGTGTGGACTCTGGTTCATTCCACCTTGGAAACGTTTCACACTAACGTTGAGGAGGAAGGATTGTATAATGAAGTAACAGAAGAGGTGACAGGGCATGTTTATTTGCCAGCTAAAGCTACAAAAGAGGGAGAGGTTCATCCCTACTCTTCTGCACCCCCTCCTTATTTTGGAGAAAAAGAGGGGCCTGACCCTGTAGATCTTTCTTTTCTGAAGGACACTGGGCAAAAAGTAGTTGGTCCAGTGACTGAGCAGTGCCTCAAGTGACCACTCTTAGTTCTATTCAGGCAGGAATCCAGCAAGCTAGAAGAGGGGGTGATTTAGAGGTTTGGTAGTTCCCTTTTAGGATATACCCCACAGATCAACAGGGAAATATTATAGCTACATTTCAGCCTTTTTGTTTTAAATTCAGGAAACAGCATGGTGAGCCCGTCCTGGGCCCCATTCCAAAGCAGGCATTTCTGGCTCAGACAATTCCCTCACCCCTGTACAATGTCTGTCCCCTGCCACAGCTGGTAGTGCCACAGTAGATTTATGCTACACAAAAGCTGTGAGTCTTCTGCCTGGGGAACCCCTGCAAAAAGTTCCAATGGGGGTCTGTGGACTCTTACCAGCAGGGACAATAGGATTTCTTCTAGGCAGTCCTAATTTAAATTTAAAAGGAGTACAAGTACAAACAGGAGTCATTGATTCAGATTACAATGGGGAAATTCAAATTGTTATATCTACTTCTGTTCCCTGGAAAGCAGAGCCAGGAGAGTGTATAGCACAACTCCTGATTGTGTCATATGTAGAAATGGGGAAAAGTGAAATTAAATGAACAGGAGGATTTTAAAACAGAGGTAAAAAAGGCAAAGCAGTTTATTGGGTGAATCAAATTACTGATAAATGTCCTACCTGTGAAATAACTATTCAAGGAAAGAAATTTAAAGGTTTGGTAGATACAGGAGTGGACATTTCAATCATTTCTCTATAGCACTAGTTGTCTGCATGGCCAATTCAATATGCTCAATTTAACATAGTTGAAGTTGATAAAGCCCCTGAAGTGTATCAAAGTAGTTATATTTTGCATTGTGAAGGGCCTGATGGACAATCTGGGACTATTCAAACAATTATAACATCCATAACTATAAATTTATGGGGAAGATATTTATTACAACAATGGAGAGCACAAGTTTTAATTACAGAACAATTACATAGTCCTCAAAGTCAACATATGATGCATGAAATGGGCCCCTGGTATGGGACTAGGAAAAATTTGCAAGGTTTAAAGGAACCACTTCAAGCAGAAAGACAAGTTCCTACTAAGGTTTAGGATATCATTTTTGATGTGGCCATTGTTAAGCCTCCAGAACCTATACCTTCAAAATAGTTAACAGATAAGCCAATTTGGATAGAACAATGGCCACTGAGTAAAGAGAAACTGGAGGCTTTGGAGGACTTAGTTACTAAACAATTAGAAAAAGGACACATAGCGCCAACATTTCCCCTTGGAATTCTCCAGTTTTCATAATTAAGAAAAAAATCAGGTAAGTGGAGAATGTTAACTGACTTAAGAGCCATTAATTCAGTTATACAACCTATGGGGACATTGCAGCCAGGACTACCTTCTCCTGTTATGATTCCAAAAAATTGGTCTTTAATAGTCACAGATTTAACAGACTGTTTATTTACTATCCCCTTAGCTGAGCGAGACTGTGAACAGTTTGCATTTACAATTCCTGCAGTAAACAATCTGCAGCCTGCTAAGCATTTTCATCAGGAAGTGTTGCCACAAGCATGTTACATAGTCCAATGATCTGTCAGACATATGTAAGGCAAGCAATTGAACCTACTCGTAAAAGTTGTTCACAATGTTACATTATTTATTATATGAATGATATCCTTTGTTCTGCCCCTACTCAAGAAATATTACTCCAATGTTACAATCACTTGCAAAATTCAACTTCTCATGCTGGTTTAATTATAGCTTCTGAAAAAATTCAGACTACTACTCCTTACTCCTACTTGGGGACATTAGTAAATGACACTATCATTGTGCCACAGAAAGTAACCATATGTAGGGATAAATTGAAAACATTAAATGACTTTTGAAAATTACTAGGAGACATTAATTGGATATGAGCTGCTCTAGGCATTCCTACCTATGTCCTGAGTAATCTATTTTCTATCCTTAGAAGAGATCCTAGTCTCACTAGCC
Organism: Colobus angolensis palliatus; assembly: GCF_000951035.1. Classification (NCBI taxonomy): domain Eukaryota; kingdom Metazoa; phylum Chordata; class Mammalia; order Primates; family Cercopithecidae; genus Colobus; species Colobus angolensis. Next base: position 1,274,382 of record NW_012121154.1, on the reverse strand, counting down.
CTCAGAATTAACAAAGGAGGCTGAGGTAGAATTAAAGTTAATTGAGAAGCAAGTCCATTAAGCCCAAATAAATAGAATAGATCCAGAGAAGACTCTAGATTTGCTAATTTTTTCAACTCAGCATTTGCCTACTGGTGTTATTGTCCAAGAACAGGGCTTAGTAGAATGGCTTTTTCTCCCGCATATTAAGTCACAGACTCTAACTATTTGGATCAAATCGCTACTATGATAGGAAATGGTAGAAGTTGGATTGTTAAATTACATAGATATGATCCTGGAAAAATTATTGTCCCTCTCATGAAGGCACAAATACAACTAGCTTTTATAAATAGTCTCACTTGACAAACCCATTTAGCTGACTTTGTGGGTATTCTTGATAATCATTTTTCTAAAATGAAATTATTTCAATTTCTGTAATTAACTGATTCTCCCTAAAATAACTAAATTTAAACCAATTGAAGGTGCTGAGAATGTTTTTACAGATGGGTCTAGTAATGGTAAAGCTTCTTATTCTGGTTTGAAAGGTGTGAGTTTTTCAGATGCACTATACTTTAGCTCAAAAAGCCAAGCTTGTAGCTCTAATTGAGGTATTGACTGCTCTTAATATACCTATTAATGTGATTTCTGATTCTTCATACATGGATTATTCCACACAATTAATTGAAATGATCAGTTACAATTTCATACAGATGAACAACTGATGACTTTATTTACCCAGTTGCAAACAGCAGTCAGGAGTAGAATGCACCCTTTTTACATCACTCACATTAGGACTCATACACCTCTTCCAGGACCTTTGACTGCAGGGAATCAAATGGTTGATCACCTAGTTGCTAAAGCAATATCTAATGCTAGACACTTTCACAATTTAACCCATGTTAATTTCTCTGGTCTGAAATGCAGATACAACATTTACCTGGAAAGAAGCTAAAGCTGTTATCCAGTGATGCCCAATGGTGCATTCTTCATCTTTTACAGGAGGAGTTAATCCTCAATGATTGGAACCTAATTCTCTTTGGCAAATGGATGTCACACATGTTCCCTTGTTTGGGAGACTAGCTTATGAACATGTATGTGGGGATACCTTTTCTCACTTTGCCTGGGCTACATGGCAGTCAGGAGAGTCTTCTGCTTGTGTTAAAAATCCCCTTTAGCAGTATTTTGCAGTGAGGGGCATTCCAACTTCTATTAAAATAGTTAATGCCCCAGGCTATGCTAGCCAAGCTCAAGCTCCATTTTTCTCTATATGGAATATTAAACACATTACTGGCATCCCATATAATTCTCAAGGACAAGACGTTATAGAAAGAATGAATCTCTCCCTGAAACAGCAGTTGAAAAGCAAAAAGGGGGAAACAGGGATTACGAGATACCTCATGTACAACTGAATCTAGCATTATTGACTTTAAATTTTTTGAGCTTACCTAAAGGTCGGATGCTATCAACAGCTAAACAGCATCTACAGAAACCAGCTTCAAAGACAGAAGCAGAACAACTGGTTTAGTGGAGAGATCCAATAACAAAAAGTTGGGAAATAGGTAAAATAATAACTTGGGGTAGAGGTTATGCTTGTGTTTCTCCAGGCCAGAGCCAACAGCTGATTTGGATATCATCAAGACACTTGAAATCTTATCATGAGTCAGATGCTGAAGAAGAGATTTTTTGAAGAAAATCTGAGGAAAGTGGGACAACCAGTCATAATGAGTAATGTAATGATAGCTATGATAGTGCTGATCACCATTGCCATGAGTATTTCTTCAACACGGGCTGACACAGAGAGCAATTATACCTATTGGGTACAATTATCAACCTTGGCTGGCAATAATGTTTGGATGTAATCACTCTATGACAGTTACACATGCTTTCTGATCTTAGTATTTACCATAATAAATCTGCTCCTATAATTGAGGAATACCACCCTCAAAAACCTATTGGTAAACAAAATTGAACCTGGCCAGAAATAATGAACATACTTGTTTGGGAAGATTGCATTCCAGAACAAGCAGAGGTCCTGGGCAATGATTCCTATGGAATCATTATTGATTGGTCCCCTAAAGGGATGTTTAGCTGGAATTGCACCTCTCAGTCTGCATGGCATGGCCACACTATGTTCAATTGGTCTAAACAAAATGGTCAGATTGTAGAAATACTAGAAAATACTACAAGAGTTCCTATTATCTGGAAACATGGCAGTACAATGGCACCTCAACTTCAAATGATATGGCCTGCTGCAGGAGCTAAACATAAGGATTTATGGAAACTATTATGGCTCTTAATAAGATCAAAATTTGGGAAAGAATAAAAAACCATCTAGAAGGACTCTCTACAAACTTGTCTTTGGATATTGCAAAATTGAAAGAACAAATATTTATAGCATCCCAGGCACACCTGACCTTAATGCCAGGAACTGGAGTGCTTGAAGGAGCTGCAGACAGATTAGCAGCTAGTAACCCATTAAAATAGATTAAAAAACACCTGGAAGCTCTGTGATCTCAATGATGATTATGTTATTAATCTGTGTTGTTTGTCTTCATGTAGTCTGCAGATGCATATCCCAACTCCTGTGAAAAGTAGCTTGCTGTGATAAAGCTGCCTTTACTTTTATTGCCCTGAAAAACACAAGAAGGGGGACATGCTGGGGATAGGCCCCTAAATCTGGCCATAAGCTGGCCTCAAAATTGGCCATAAACAAAATCTCTGCAGCACTGTGACATGTTCATGATGGCCATGATGCCCATGCTGAAGGTTGTGGGTTTACAGAAATGAGCGCAAGGAACACCTGGCTCACCCAGATGGAAAACCACATAAAGGCATTTCTAAGCCACAAACAATAGCATGAGTGATCTGTGCCTTAAGGACATGTTCCTGCTGCAGATAAATAGTCAGAGCCCATCCCTTTGTTTCAGTCCATCCCTTTGTTTCCTGTAAGGGATACTTATAGTAAATCTATAATCTATAGAAACAATGCTTATCACTGGCTTGCTGTCAATAAATATGTGGGTAAATCTCTGTTTGGGGCTTTCAGCTCTGAAGACTGTGAGATCCCTAATTTCCCACTCCACACCCTATATTTGTGTGTGTGTCTTTAATTCCTCTAGTGCCACTGGGTTAGGGTCTCGATGACCAAGCTAGTCTCAGCATGCAGCCAACAAATATATGAAAAAACTTATCATCACTGGTCATTAGAGAAATGCAAATCAAAACCACAATGAGATACCAATTCACACTAGTTAGAATGGCGATCATTAAAAATTAAGGAAACAACAGATGCTGGAGAGGATGTGGAGAAATAGGAACACTTTTACACTGTTGGTAGGAGTGTAAATTAGTTCAACCATTGTAGAGGACAGTGTGGCAACTCCTCAAGTGTCTAGAACCAGAAATACCATTTGACCCAGCAATCCCATTACTGGATATATATCCAAAGGATTATAAATCATTCTACTATAAAGAAACATGCACACGTGTGTTTATTGTGGCACTGTTCATGTTACCAAAGACTTGGAACCAACCCAAATACCCATCAATGATAGACTGGATAAAGAAAATGTGGCACATATACACCATGGAGTACTATGCAGCAATAAAAAAGAATGAGTTCATGTCCTTTGAAGGGACATGGATGAAGCTGAAAACCATCATTCTCAGCAAACTAACACAAGAACAGAAAACTAAACACCGCATGTTCTCACTCATAAGTGGGAGTAGAACCATGAGAACACATGCACACTGGGAGGGGAACATCACACATGGGAGCCTGTAGTGGGGTGAGGAACTAGGGGAGAGATAGCATTAGGAGAAATACCTAATGTAGATGACAGCTTGATGAGTGTAGCAAACCACCATGGCATGTGTATACCTATGTAACAAACCTGCACATTCTGCACATGTACCCCAGAACTTAAAGTATAATAATAAAAAAATTCCAATTGAAGGAAAATATGTAAAACCTGGAAATATTTGTAACTATTTACACTTGAGATTATAGAAATTGAAACTAGCATGCATTATTTTTTGATTTGGTTAGTTCATTTTTTGTTGTCATTGTTTCCATTAACTTCAGATAAATAAATTTGCATATAATTTTTAAAGGTCATAACAGAATTTCATACTATTTACTATACTTAAACCTTGCCTTAAAAAATAATTATTTTTAAAAAGCATAGATAGGAAAAAAAAAAAATCATTGATTGAATTGTTTCATCTATTTACATGTAATGCTATTATTATGATTGGATTTCCATTAGTTATTTTAAAAAAATTTTTATGCCTCATATACATTTTAGTAACCTATGCTTTCTTTTGTTTTTGTTTTTATTTTATTAATTGCATATTTTTCAGAGTAACATTTTAATTCATTTAATGATTCTTTTACTATGTTTTTGAGTTTTCTCATTGGTCTCTCTGCAGCTTTCAATGTGCCTATTATCAGAATCTGCTTCAGAATTATATTAACTTTATTCCACTTAGTTATAGAAAATGCTACTCCTATACTCCTATAGGGCTATTCCTTTCTCTCCTTGTTTGGGTGCTTTTTGTTATGTATGTTATGTGTACATCTTCTAAAAAAACCAACAATACATTGTTATAATTATTACTTTACATAATTTTGTGTCTTTCAAAGAAACTGACAGAAGAGAAATAGCATATATTTATAGTTTGTCATATTAAGCATCTTATTTATAATTTCTTATTTCTTTTTCTTCCTGTGGATTTGATTTATCATCTGGGATCATCTACGTAGTTTCCTTAGGAAAGCTACAGAGCTGTCTGTTTTTATGACCTGTGTCTGCTCTTGGGCAGAACCCTCATGCCCCTCCTTTTGCAAAACCATTTTTCTTAAGTGACAATTCTGAGCTATGAATGGGGTGCTTGTCAACAATGTTATCCCTTCCTCTGGCTTACTTCTTATAGTGTGGAACCTCAGCTCTAAATGTCAGCTGGTGCTAGAATGATTGGGGCAGAGTATTCTCAGCCTACCATATCTTATATATAGCTTCATCTGTAAGAGTGGGGACTTGGTAGGAAATGAAGCACCAGACATTTTGGTGGTACTTACCTGGAATACAGCTTCTGTGACACATACCTAACTAGATCAAGTTGGGGAGATGAGAAACACTGATGGCTAGGTAGAAACAGTAATTTCTAGACTGATAGTTGGTGGGGAAAGAGGTAGTGACTCAAATGTCAGACACTCATTTTTCACACTAAGATTTAGTATATTTTGTTGAATAACAATTTATCCACTTGCTGAAATTCCTTAAGACTTTTTTCAGACTTCAAATTGTTGTTTTCACTATTTATGGTTGTTTCATCGAGAAGTTCCATGACACAACTCATACTACCATTCTGGAATCACTGTCCTTATATCATTTTATGTTAAATGACTTTTTATAGGCAGAATCTAATTTTTTTGCATATGGAAAATATATTCTGACACCCTCTTTATTGGTATGTTTATGGAATTTGAATTCACTGCAGTTATTGATATCTTTCAATTTAGGTCTAGCATTTTGTTGTTGTTTACTTCCTCCTATTCCTCCTCCCTGTCTCCTTTTGAGTTACTTGAACATCATTGTATTTTATTTAAATTTATTTCATGTTTTTCTTTATTTCTTTGCATACTTATTTTAGGGGTTGTCCTAGGGATTTACAATTGATATACTTGCCTTTTTGCATTCTACTTAGAAATAATGTTTTATTACCTCCAGTGAAAACAAAAATCTTAGCAAAATATACTTTGCTTTACCTCTCTCCTTACAATAAATGTATCATATGTTAACCTTACATGCATTCACATTTCATTAGATAATGTTATTAGTTTTCATTCAGCCATCAGATATATTTTAAAGAACTCAAACAGAGATGAATAATCTAATATATTTACCCAACTACTTATCTGTTAAGATTTGATCAGGCTGGTGGGAAAAATATTAGGTAGGATAGCCACAAAACCCTTTTGGAAGGTCTGAGGGTTTTCACCTGACTTCCCTAACAAATCTGGCCAAAGGTAGCCTGGTCCCATTGCCTTTAGTTAAATAGATTAGAGTAGTAAACAAAAGAATGTAGGAAGTTTATTTTACTAATCTGTTAACTTACATGGGCTTAAAACTAACCTTTGTCCTACCAGGGGTACTTTACTGCCTCCTACTTGGGGCTCTAGGGCAGGGAGGGTGGTCAGCAGAAGTTTATTACTCACAAATGGTATTTGCTTTAGGCCTGGGAACCTAGCCTTTATTCTTTACCCTCTAGTGGTGTTTACTCACAACTTTCGCTAATTAGTCTTACTGAATAAATGCAAGCGTGACTATCTGATCAGGCCTAGTGGCAACTGTTTACAGAACTCAGCTTGGAGCCTGAAAGGGGCTCAGACCCTCAGCTGGACTGGCAGAGCAGAATATCTGTGAGTCAGTGTGTTTTATTCATCCGTCACCTAATCAGGGGTCTTCAGGAGTAGATCCCCCACAGCTAGTGCCCCTGTGAAAGAAGCACTGCCTCAACTGGTGCCCTAGGGTGAGGAAACCCATGTGAAGACAGTCAGAAACAGACCCCCCACACATTTGGAGCCCCTCGTAAGGCAAGCTGCAAAGGAAGTGTGAGGAGAGCTGCAAACAGAGGAAAGATGTAAAAGAAGCATGAGAAACATGACTGACCCCCTGAAAACAAAGGTGAAGAAAGGAACCATGAAGTCGAGTCAGTGAGTAATCAGTAAGTCATTGGTGCCCATTCAAGGTTACCAAGTTCTAGGGAAAATTGGGTCAAGCTGAGGTTTCATCACGGGACAACAGTTATCAGCTCAACAGAAACAGTATGTAAAAGTGTTAAGACACTTGCTTTAGGCTAGCAGAGTATCAGTTTCACAGGCTCAATTAAGGGAACTAAGGCAAAATATGGTCTTTTATGATTTGTGGCTCCCAGAAGGAGGAACGCTAGAGGTAGAACTCTGGGAACAAGTAGGGAGAAATCTTAAACAATATTACGTGCAAAGGCAATGGGTCTCAGCCTCAGCTTTAACACTATGGGCTTCAGGAAGGATGGCTTTTGTCCCAGTATACACAGAAGAGCCTAAAAGGGGGAAGGAGGAGGAAATGTCACCTGCCTTATCACCTCCTCTTCCCTCAGTCCGACTATCACCCAGCCAAGATAACAAAGAGGGAATGGAGGGTTTGCCTAAACCGCCTCCTACAATAAGTAGGAAAAAAGACAAGAAACATACTTCAGCTATGGGACCTTGACTTTAGCAAGCAGCATTAGAAAGGGAGCTCTTAGCCTGCCTGGTAATGCAAGACTGACATGGTAATCAAATACATGAACCTGTTTCATTTGGTACTTTTAAAGGACTAAGAAAAAGCATTAAAGAAAATGGAGCTGCTAGCCTATTTACAAAAGAAATAATTGAGGCCTTAGCAGACCACTTCTGTATGACCCCATGGGACTGGTCAATGCTGGCTAAAACAACTCTGGAGCCTAGCCAACACCTCCTCTGGAAGGCAGAATATGATGAATTGTGTGAACCACAAGCCAACTAGAATCAGGCGGCAGGGAAAAATATAACAGCTGCTATGCTCCAGGGGAGTGATCCTCACGCCGATGTAGAACTAAATTTTGATCCCTAGGCCTATGCTCAAGTGTCTTTGTGTGCTCTCAGAGCTTGGGACAGAATTTCTGAGAGTGGAGTTGAGCATGGGTCTGTTGTAACTGTTCCACAAGTGCTTCAGGAGCCATTTGTTGAGTTTATCAATCAGTTAATTCAGACTATTAAGAGACAAATTAGTTAGGCCCAAGCTGCTAATATCTTATTGTTGCAATTGGCTTTTGAAAACCTAATGTGGATTGCTAGCAGGCAATGTAGGCAATCACAGGAAAGGAAACCACCTTTGGGGAGCTGATAAGAGCATGTCAACTGGTAGGAACTGAGATACACAAGGCCAGAATATTAGCTATGGCATTAAGGCCTCCTGAAGTGAAAAGGGAGAGAAACCAAAAGTGTATTCTATGTGGAGAGCCAGGTCATATGAAGAGGGAATGCTCCCATAGTGGAGACCAAGCTAACTTAAGGAAAGAACTTCCTTATATATGTACCCAATGTAGAAAGATGAAACATTGGGCAAATTAATGAAAGTCTAAATTTGATAAAAATGGCAACCCCATAGGAAATCAGTCCGGAAACTTCTTGAGGGGTCAGCCCCAGTCTCTGCTCCCAACGGGAGCAATGCCAATGGCTTTCCTTGGTCAGATGGAAAGCCCACAGTCCTCTCTCTCAGAGCAGTCACTACTGGGAGCACAGGACTGGACTTATTCTGCTCCATGAATTAGTGACAAAAGAAAGAGAGGACCCTAAAAGGGGTGCAACCAGGATCTGGGGCCCGTTGCCTCCAGGAACCATAAGATTAGTCCTGGGGAGATCTAGTCTATCCATTAATGGAATTAATGTGCTTCCTAGGGTAATCAATAGTGATTATCAAAGTGAGATATTGCTTATGATGAAACATAAAGGTCTGTATAGTCTTCCCCTTGGATCAAAGATAATTCAGTTACTGATTTTACCATGCTGGATCCCCAATGCCCATGGGAAGGAAAGGAGAAAGGGAAGTTTTGTAAGCACAGTAGCCACAAGAATATATTGGAATAAATTAATCACTGATCAGAGACCCATGATTACATTAAAAATTGAAAATAATTTTACTGGCTTATTGGACACAGGGGTAGACATTTCAATCATTAGTGATCAGAATTAGCCAGAACCTTGGCCTTGGGTCACTCAGAAACAAGATTGTCAGCATCGGGGAAGTGTACAGAGACAAATAGAGCACACGCCCCCTAAAATGCTGTGATTCAGAAGGAAGAAAGGCAGTTATACAACCTCTAATCATGCCCATCCCTGTTAATCTTTGAGGACAGGACCTATTAGCCCAATGGGGGGTTATTCTGCAGACACCTTGCTAACAATGGCCATTGTTCTTATTCCTCCCCTACCTCTGATGTAGCTCTCTCAAGATCTGGTCTGGGTGGAAGAGTGGCCTCTGAAGGGAGAGAAATTACAGAGGAATCATGAGTTAGCTGAAGAGCAGTTAAAGGCTGGACATCTTGAATGTTCCACCAGCCCCTGGAATTAGCCTATTTTCATTTTTCCCAAAACGTCTGAGAAGTGGAGGCTTTTATATGACTTACATACTCTTAATGCTAATTTACAGACCATGGGACCCCTTTAACAGGGCCTCCCCTCCCCTATGGCAATTCTGAGAGATGAGGACAACTGGACTTCCTGGGTCAAGTGGGGACTTAGAGAACTTTTCTGTCTTACAGGAGGTTTGTAAAACGCACCAATCAGTGCTCTGTAAAAACTCACAATTGGCACCCTATAGCTAGCTAGAGGTTTGTAAAATGCAGCAATCAGTGCTCTGTAAAAATGCACCAATCAGCGCTCTGTAGCTAGCTAGAGGTTTGTAAAATGGACCAATCAGCACTCTGTAAAATGGACCAATCAGCAGGACATGGGTGGGAACAAATAAGCGATTAAAAGCTGGTCACCACAGCCAGCAGCAGCAACCCTCTCAGGTCCCCTTCCAGGCATGGAAGCTTTGTTATTTTACACTCTACAGTAAATCTTGCTGCTGCTCACTCTTTGGGTCCACACCTGCTTTAAGAGCTGTAACACTCACTGTGAAGGTCCACATCCTCATTCCTGAAGTCAGCAAGACCATGAACCCACTGGAAGGAACAGACTCTGGACACATCTTGGGTGCTTGTCTTGCTATTCTGTCCTATTTTTCATTAGAATTTGGGGGCTAAAGAGTTGGGAGCATTGGTTTGCCTAGAACCAGCTTCTGTTTTTCCTGTACTTCCAGGCTGAGCCAAGGGTTGACACAGAGGAAAGCCATTTAGCTCCAGGGTCCCTACAAAAAGTTGGTTGACCCTGCAGCAATGAGCAGAACTCTCAAAGTCATGTTGCCCAATCAAGACTCACCCATCTATCCTATCTATCCTGACCCTTGCCTCCTGGGTCCTAACACCTGTCAGAAAAACTTCCTCCTGCCTCTCTTCTCCGAGGCTAGTCCCACTTCTAAAAACCACTCCCTGTCTCTAGTGCTCTTCTAGTTTCTCCTATAAGAATGGTTTCTAGTATAAATTCTGGGACTCTGTTCCTTTCCTTAGGCACCCAGCTCACTAAACAGAAAGACATAATTTTTGTCCAAAGCCCCATCAGAAGGGTGACCATCTATCCTTTTAGGATCTCTCCTCAAACTAGCAGGCCTAACAAAAGCTATTCCCGAAACTAGGATATGGGGAGCTTCAGAAATTATATCCTTCCTATGCATATGATAAGTGAGGACAAAAGTCATCACTCGTCCAACCCTGGAGATCCCTTTCCTCCCTCAGGGTATGGCCCTCCACTCCATTTTGCAGGCATATCTTCTTTAAAGGCAGGGGTAAGGTCCTAATGCTAACAGGAGAAAATGCTTAAGACTCTAACAAGTTTTTGAGAACGCATCAGTAAGGGACGCTAAATCGATTTTTCTTGGTCCTCTTTGTGGTCTAAGAGGAAAGGCAAGGGTGCAGGTTTTCAAGAATGCATCGGTAAAGGGCACTAAATCCGACCTTTCTCAGTCCTCTTTTTGGTCTAGGAGGAAAACTAGTGTTTCTGCTGCTGCTTCGGTGAGTGCAACTATTCCAATCAGCAGGATCCAGGGACTGTTGCAGGTCCTTGGGCAAGAGGGGAGATCTGCTGCTGCATTGGTGAGCACAACTGTTCCAATCAGTAAGGTCCTGGGACCATTGTGGGTACTTGGGCAGCGGCGTAAAAAGAAACAAACCAAAACCATGGGCAGTTTTTTTCTTTCAGATGGGAAACACTCAGGCATCAACAGGCTCACCTTTGAAATGCATCCTAAGCCATAGGGACCAATTTAACCTGGAAACCCTGAAAAAGAGGTGGCTCATTTTTTTTTCTGCACCATGGCCTGGCCCTAAGATTCTCTCTCAGAGGGGGAAAAACGGTCACCTAAGGGAAGTATAAATTACAATACTATCCTGCAGTTTGACATTTTCTTTAAGAGGGAAGGCAAAAGTAGTGAAATACCTTATGTCCAAGCTTTCTTTTCATTGAAGGAGAATCCACAACTATGCAAAGCTTGCAATTTACATCGCACAAGAGGACCTCTTAGCTTACTCCCATATCCTAGCCTCCCCATAGCTCCACTTCCTATGAACGATAAGCCTCCTCTAATCTCCCCTACCCAAAAGGAATCATGCAAAGAAATCTCCAAGGGACCACAAAAACCCCTGAGCTATCAGTTATGTCCACTTCAAGCTGCAGGGGGAGGGGAATTTGGTCCAATCCAGGTACATGTCCCCTTCTCCCTCTCTGACTAAAGCAGATCAAAGTAGACCTGGGGAAGTTTTCAGATGATCCTGATAGGTACATATGTGTCCTACAGGGTCTAGGGCAAACCTTCAACCTCACTTGGAGAGATGTCATGCTATTGTTATATCAAACCCTGGACTTTAATGAAAAGAATGCAGCTTTAGCTGCAGTCCAAGAGTTTGGAAATATCTGATATCTTAGTCAAGTAAATGACAGAATGACAGCCAAAGAAAGGGACAAATTCCCTACTGGTCAGCAAGCCATCCCTGGTATGGATCCCCACTGGGACCTTGACTCAGATCATGGAGACTGGAGTCACAAACATCTGTTGACATGTGTTCTAGAAGGACTTAGTAGAATTAGGAAAAAGCTCATGAACTATTCAATGATGTCCACAATAACTCAAGGAAAAGAAGAAAATCCTTCCAACTTCCTCGTGCAGCTATGGGAGGTCTTAAGAAAATATACTCCCCTGTCACCTGACTCCCTAGAGGGTCAATTGATACTAAAAGATAAGTTTATTACCCAATCAGCCACAGTTATCAGGAGAAAGCTCCAAAAGCAAGCCCTGGGCCCTGAACAAAATCTAGAGGCATTATTAAACCTGACAACCTTGGTGTTCTATAATAGGGACCAAGAGGAATAGGCCAAAAAGGAAAAGCAAGATCAGAGAAAGGCTGTAGCCTTAGTCATGGCCCTCAGACAAACAAACCTTGGTGGCTCAAAGAGGACAGAAAATGGAGTAGGCCAACCACCCAGTGGGGCTTGTTATCCTTGTCATTTGCAAAGACACTTTAAAAAAGATTGTCCAACAAGAAACGACCTGCCCCCTCGCCCATGTCCACTATGCTGAGGCAATCACTGGAAGGTGCACTGCCCCAGAGGACAACCATTAAGGGCCAGGAAATTGACTTCCTCCTAGACACTGGCATGGCTTTCTCACTGTTAATCTCCTGTCCTGGACAGCTGTCCTCAAGGTTCATTATTACCATCTGAGGAACCCTGGGATAGCCAGGTATTTCTCCTACCTCCTCAGTTGTAATTGGGAGACTTTGCATTTTTCACATAGCTTTCGTGTTATGCTTGAAAATCCCACACCCTTATTAGGGAGGGACATATTAGTCAAACCTGGAGCTATTATCTACATGAATATGGGGAACAAGTTGCCCATTTGTTGTCTCCTGCTTGAGGAGGGAATCAACTCTGAAGTCTGAGTATGGGAAAGACAATTCGGAAGGGCAAAAAATGCCCACCCAGTCCAAATCAGGCTAAAAGACCCCACCACTTTTCCTTATCAAAGGCAATATCCCCTAAGGCCTGAAGCTTATAAAGGATTACAGGATATTGTTAGACATTTAAAAGCTCAAGGCTTAGTAAGAAAATGCAGCCGTCCCTGCAACACCCCAATCTGGTAACCTTGGTGTTCTATAATAAGTACCAAGAGAAACAGGCCAAAAAGGAAAATTGAGATCAGAGAAAGGTCACAGCCTTAGTCATCACCCTCAGACAAACAAATCTTGGTGGTTCAAAGAGGACAGAAGATGGAGCAGGCCAACCACCCAGTGGAGCTTGTTATCAGTGTTGTTTGCAAAGACACTTTAAAAAAGATTGTCCAACAAGAAATAAGCTGCCCTATCAGCAAGACCATGGACCCACCAGAAGGACCAAATTCCAGACTGACAAAAACCAAATGGTCAGTGGAGGCTTGTGCAAGATCTTAGACTCATCAATGAGGCAGTAATTGCTCTATATCCAGTAGTATCCAACTCCCATACCCTGCTCTCTCAAGTACCAGAGGAAGCAGAATGGTTCATGGTTCTGGACCTCAAGGATGCCTTCTTCGGTATTCCACTGCACTTTGACTCCCAGTTTCTCTTTGCCTTTGAGGATCCCACAGACTACATGTCCCAACTTATGTAAATGGTCTTGCCCCAAGGGTTTAGGGATAGCCCTCATCTGTTTGGTCAGGCACTGACCCAAGATCTAGGCCACTTCTCAAGTACAGGAACTCTGGTCCTTCAGTATATGGATGATTTACTTTTGGCTACCAGTTCGGAAGCCTCATGCCAGCAGGCTACTCTAGATCTCTTGAACTTTCTAGCTAGTCAAGGGTACAAAGAGTCTAAATTGAAGGCCCAGCTCTGCCTACAAGAAGTCAAATATCTAGGCCTAATCTTATCCAGAGGAACCAGGGCCCTCAGCAAGGAATGAATACAGCCTATACTGGCTTATCCTCACCCTAAGACATTAAAACATTTGTGAGGGTTCCTTGGAATCACCAGCTTTTGTTGACTGTGGATCCCTGGATACAGTGAGATGGCCAGGCCCCTCTACACTCTAATCAAGGAGACCCAGAGGACAAATACTCATCTAGTGGAATGGGAACCAGAGGCAGAAACAGCCTTCAAAACCTTAAAGCAGGCCCTAGTATAAGTTCCAATCTTAAGCCTTCCCACAGGACAAAACTTCTCTTTATACATCACAGAGAGAGCAGGAATAGCTCTTGGAGTCCTTACTCAGACTCGTGGGACAACCCCACAAGCAGTGGCATATCTAAGTAAGGAAATTGATATAGTAACAAAAGGCTGGCCTCGCTGTTTACAGGTAGTTGTGGCAGTGGCTGTCTTAGTGTCAGAGACTATCAAAATAATACAAGGAAAGGATCTCACTGTCTGGACCACTCATGATGTAAATGGCATACTAGGTGCCAAAGGAAGTTTATGGATATCAGACAACCGCCTGCCTAGATACCAGGTGCTACTCCTTGAGAGAATGGTTCTTCAAATACGCATGTGTGTGGCCCTCAACTCTGCCACTTTTCTCGCAAAGGATGGGGAACCAATCAAGCATGACTACCAACAAATTATAGTCTAGGCTTATGCCGCCTGAAATGATCTCTTCAAAGTCCCATTAGCTAATCCTGACCTTAACCTATATACTGATGGAAGCTCATTTGTGGAAAATGGGATACAAAGGGCAGGTTATGCCACAGTTAGTGATGTAACAGTACTTGAAAGTAAGCCCCTTCCCTCAGGGACCAGTGCCCAGTTAGCAGAACTAGTGGCACTTACCTGAGCCTTAGAACTGGGAAAGGAGAAAAAAATAAATGTGCATACAGATAGCAAGTATGCTTATCTAATCCTACATGCCAATGCTGCAATATGGAAAGAAAGGCAGTTCCTAACCTCTGGGGGACCCCCATTAAATACCGCAAGGAAATCATGGAGTTATTGCATGCAGTGCCAAAACCCAAGGAGGTGGCAGTCTTACAGTGCTGAAGTCATCAAAAAGGGGAAGGAGAGGGGAGAACAGCAGCATAAGTGGCTGGTAAAGGCAGGGAAAGACAATCAGAGAGGGCGGGGAGAGAGAGAGAGAGAGAGAGGAAGAGACAGAGAGACAAAGAGGGAGTCAAAGAAAGAAAGAAAGGGAGAGACAGAAAGTCAAAGAAAGAGACAGAGAAGTAGTAAAGAAAAAATAGTGTACCCTATTCCTTTAAAAGCCAGGGTACATTTAAAACCTATAATTGATAATTGAAGGTCTTCTCCATAACCCTATAACACTCCAATACCACCTTCTGTCAGTGTAAAGAAAGGCATAGCCCAAAAGCACTGAGACCACTGACAACCCGCAGCTTTCCTATCAAAAATCTTTAACCCAGCAGGTTTCCTAACCGGGGCTCTAAATCTTAATTACCATACAAAAGTCTGACTAGACCTCGGAGGATCTCCCTTCAGGACAGGAGATAGATGGTTCCTCCCCGGCACACGGTAGGTATTAAAATTGCCTAATAATTGCTCTGCTCTAACGTGCAAGTTGTTTGCACTAAACCAAACCTTAAAGTACTTACAGAATCAGGAAGGAGCCATCTATACCAATTCTAAGTTAATATGGACTGAACAAGGTCTTATTAATAGCAAAGAATAATTGAAATCCCAAATTTACAAGGTTTTCAACAAACGTAAACTTTGCTATAAGTTAACAGTGTAATATGCATTATCCTAACTTCTAATCTTATGGAAATCAGATCCTATCAGTGCCCCTCAAAGCTCAAGTCCGTCAGCACAGAGCCATACAACTAATACCTCTACATATAGGGTTAGGAATGGCCACCGCTGCAGGAACTGGAATAACCAGTTTATCTACTTCGCCATCCTCCTACCATACACTCTCAAAGGATTTCTTGGACAGTTTACAAGAAATAACAAAATCGATCCTTAATCTACAATCCCAAATAGACTCTTTGGTGCAGTGACTCTCCAAAACTGCTGAGGCCCAGACCTCCTCACTGCTGAGAAAGGAGGACTCTGCACCTTCTTAGGTGAAGAGTGTTGCTTTTACTCTACCCTGTCAGGGATAGTGTGAGACACCACCCAGCATTTACAGGAAAATGATTATGAAATTAGGCAACGCCTTTCAAACTCATACCAACCTCTGAAGTTGGGCAAGACAGCTTCTCCCCTTTCTAGGTCCCATGACAGCCATCTTGCTATTACTTGCCTTCAAGCCCTGTGTTTTTAGCCTCCTAGTCAAATTTTTTTTCTCCAGGATTGATGCCATCAAGCTACAAATGGTCTTACAAACGGAGCCCCAAATGAAATCAACTCACAACTTCTACTGAGGACCCCTGGATCAACCCACTGGACCTTTGGCCTAGAGAGTTCCCCTCTGGAGGACAGTACCACTGCAGGGCCCCTTCTTCACCCCTATCCAGCAGTAAGTAGCTAAAGCTGTCACTGCCCAATTCCCAATAGCAGCTGGGGTGTCCTATTTAGAGAGGGGATTGAGAGGTGAGGCCAGCTGGACTTCCTGGGTTGAGTGGGGACTTAGAAAACTTTTCTGTCTTACAAGAGGTTTGTAAAATGCACCAATCAGTGTTCTGTAAAAATGCACCAATCAGTGCTCTGTAGCTAGCTAAAGATTTGTAAAGTGGACCAATCAGCACTCTGTAAAATGGACCAATCAGCAGGACATGGGCAGGGACAAATAAGGGAATAAAAGTTGGTCACCCCAGCCAGCAGCAGCAACCCACTTGGGTCCCCTTCCACACTGTGGAAGCTTTGTTCCCTTGCTCTCCACAATAAATCTTGCTGCTGCCCACTCTTTGGGTCTGAACCACCTATAAAAGCTGTAACACTCACTGAGAAGGTCCATGACTTCATTCCTGAAGTCAGCAAGACCACGAACTCACCAGAAGGAACAAATTCTGGACACAATTCTTAAAGATTGGCCTATAATTGTTACTGACTTAAAAGATTGTTTCTATATGATTCCTCTAGCAGAACAGGACAGAGGAAAATTTGTGCTTACAATACCAGCTATAAATAATGAAAAGCCAGCTTCTCGATTTTATTGGAAAACGCTTACTCAAGGAATGCTAAACAGTCCCACCACTTGTCAATATCACGTAAATCAAGCTTTGATCCCCAGTAGAAAAGAATTTCCTGACTGTAAAATTATTCATTTTATAGATAATATTCTACTAGTAGCTCCAACAGAGCCAATATTTTTAAATTTGTTTACCTCTGTTGTAAAGAATACCCAGCAAAGATGTTTACAGTCATTGCGCCTGAAAAAGTACAAATGTCCTTTCCTTGGAAATATCTTGGCTATGTGTTAACCTCCCAGTCAGTAAGACCTCAAATGGTTAAAATAAGTACTAGCAACTTACACGCTTACATGATTATCAAAAATTGCTGGGAGATATCAATTGGCTCCATCCCATTTTGGGAAACCCTACTAATAAACTACAAAACCTATTTCTCACCTTAAAGGGCAATCCAGCCCTAGATTCTCCCAGATATTTAACCCCTGCAGCAAAAATGGAAATCAAGGAAATCAAGCAAGCCATCTCTCAGAGGCAGGTAGATTGCATTGATCCATGGTATTCAATTCAGCTGTTTATCTTTCCCACCAAACACTCCCCTACAGGGTTAATAGAACAAATAACCCCCTGGCTACACTTCGTAGAATGGGTTTTTTTCCTCACACACCAGGACTAAAACACCATCTCCCTATATTCAGTTATTTGATAGAGTCATCTATTGAGGTTGCAAATGTTGCAATCAGATACTAGGTTATGACCCTGATGTCATCATCATTCCTTTAAGTAAAAAGCAATTCAAAATAGTATTACCTTTGTCATTAGATGTGCAGATAGGTTTCTCTGATTACACAGGGCAAATAGAGCATGTCCTCCCTACTGATAAACTTCTTCAGTTCTTATCTCACACTCCAGTAATATTGCCTACAAAAATAGTTTGCTGCCCCATACCTAGTGCTTTAACACTGTTTACTGATGGGTCTGGTAAACATGGGAAAGCGGCAGTCTGGTAGAGACTGTCAGGCCTCTGAGCCCAAGCCTGCATGTATACATGCAGATGGCCTGAAGTAACTGAAGAATCACAAAATAAGTGAAAATGGCCGGTTCCTGCCTTAACTGATGACATTACCTTGTGAAATTCCTTCTCCTGGCTCAGAATCTCCCCTACTGAGCACCTTGTGACCCCTGCCCCTGCTTGCCAGAGAACAACCCCCTTTGACTGCAATTTTCCACCACCTACCCATATCCTGTAAAATGGTCCCACCCTTAACTTTCTTTGCTGACTCTCTTTTCGGACTCAGCCCGCCTGCCCCAGGTGATTAAAAAGCTTTATTGCTAACACAAAGGTGGTTTGGTGGTCTTCTCACATGGACGCTTGTGACAGAGACCACACAATTCAATCACTTGATCTGGGTTTACTAGCACTCAGAGAGCTGAAATTGGGGCTCTGATTCTGGCCTTGGAAACTTTTTCCACTCAGCCCATATATATTGTTAGCGATTCTGCATACTCTGTTTATTTATTACAAAACTTTGAAACAGCTTTAATTAAATTAACTTTGGAGACTGCCCTGTTTTCTCTCTTTCTCTGACTTCAGCAATTGCTAGATCAACGTACACATCCCATTTTTATTACACACATTCAAACCCACAGCTCACTGCCTGGCCTATTGGCTTATGGCAATGATCAAGCAGACCTTCAGGTTATGACATCACTGCTTAACCAAGTCACCCAATCATATCAAATTTTCCACCAAAATCGGAGATATTTATCTAAACAATTTCAACTTACCCAGAGGCTGGCTAAACAAATTATCCTACAATGCTCAGATTGCCAGCTCACAGGCACATACCCTCCTTCTACAGGTGTTAACCCTAGAGGACTAGAACCTAATCAGTTATGGCAAACAGATGTTACACACATCTCTGAATTTGGGAAACTAAGATATATGCATGTATCCATTGAAACCAACACTCATTTAATTAGTGCTTCGCCCGGAGAGTCTACTCGATATGTCATTAAACATTTTCTTTTAACTTGCATTTATGGGGTGACCCACACAAATTAAGACTGATAATGGTCCAGCTTATACCAGCTTACAATTTCAACAATTTTGTCACATGTGGAATATTCAACATTCTACAGGCATCCCATATAACCCCCAAAGACAGGCAATAGTAGAATGAGCACACTTCACCCTTAAAAATACACTAAAAGGAAAAAAAAAAACACAGATAAGGGGAATATAGGTAAGGACCCTGCAACACTACTGGCACAAGCCTTATTTACCCTTTGTTTTTAAAGTTTAGATGATAAATTTCAATCAGTGGTTGAAAAGCAATTTGCTAAAACCTCGCAAGGCATAAAACCTGCAGTTTTATGGAAAGATGTAAACAGTAATGAATGGTGTGGTCCTATTGAATTATTAATGTGGGGAAGAGTGTATGCTTCTGTTTACTCCCCTCAGGTCCTCTTTGGATTCCAGCATGATACATCAAACCATACCATGGCATGGCTAGGATCCAACCCAGTATCAGAAATGAAGGCGTTAACCCTGCAAGACCCACAGTCCCAGAGGATGTGGCTTCCACTAACAACACAAGCTCCAGATGTTACCTGAGGGATGCTGAAAAGGACAACTCAAGAGGCTGAACAAATTCTGCTCTGGACACAGACACCATTTATTCCAGATAATTTGTTTCTTGCTTTGCTTTCTGTTGTTGTACATGGCAATTCACGTAGGGTATTAATCCATTTTATGCTCTCAATTTGTCTGCAACCTGTACTTGTTATGCTTTATTGGGATCGTATCTTTAACCCACTTTTCTTTCATCCCATCTCCTAGACAGACAGTCCCTTCCAAGCCTATAATAATGTGACTGCTTGGCTAGGAGGGATAGATGTATCCCCAGTGGTGTCCCTCAATAATGGAACACATTGGACTAAAGTTTCAGATAACACCACATATCACTCCACTATCCTCCCACTGTGTGTAAGTTATAAAGGCTCTAACCCTTACTGTGTACCTGCTCAAAGACAATTATGACTAAATCATGGCAAAGAAAATGCCTTAACATTTTTAGCTGCAGGTAGCCTCAAACTGGACAATACAGTCCATGCTGCCTTCCCAAACATTCCTTCCTGTGCTAAAGAACAAAGCCGAGAAAGTAATGGATTCCACTTTAGCTGGGACATCTGTTGCAGGAAATAAGCCCATAGCCTCCATTTTGGCAATTATAACATCTTAGATCGGAGGCTCCATGGCCAATTGCAAGGCAGTCTTACTAATGTCTTCGTCCATCATATCATCAATCAGAGTTTCGTAGCCACATCTTGTTCCCCTGTAATTTGGGCCGAGGAGAGATGGGATATCCCAGACCTCGATTAAAGTCCATGCCACCCCAAGGCACCTTAGGACATCTTAACACCTCCCTTAACACCTGGCATGAGACATATCATAATTCCAGTCACAACTATGCTATAACCTTTATTCATAATCACACTGATCCGTGCCTGGTTTTCACTACCCATCCATACGCTTTCCTTATGGGAGCTAACATTTCCATTACACCCTGAAACTCATGTTTATAACCCAGATTCAGGGACAGGCTTGGTTGGCCTCATGTATCACTCACTAATCACAATATATCTAATTTAAAAATTGCTAGTGTCATGGTATTAAGGAGACAATCCGAGGTATTTCTACCTGTCAGTTTGACACGTGATTGGCAAGGTTCCATTGACCTTGCCACCTTAGAATGTGCCCTGTCCCAGGTCAGACACAAAAGATTCATGCAGTAGCATTCCGTCAACAGTTAAACTGTGACTGGTAACATAAACATATGTGTGTCACTTCTGTACCATGGAATCAATCAATACAAAGCTGAGATGAGGTGAAACAACACCTCTGGAGAACCTTTCATGACAATTTAACAGCAGATGTGAAGCAACCTAAAACTAAAATTTTAGAATCCCTTCACACCATAGATCTGCATACCCAACAAACAGCCATATGGAAGGGTGCACAAGATCATCTCTCCTGGTTAGACACCCGTTCCTGGTGGTCACTCTTTGACTGGAAAATAATGTTGCTAATTGTGCTCATGGTTGTTTTATGTTATTTGCTAATCCTAGGATGCAAAGCTGTATTAAGAGCAGTGACTCTCCATCAACTGACAAACCCATGGGTACACATACCTGCGTTCTCCAATCAAAAAAAAAAAAAATGTAGAAAACAAAAAAGGGGAAGATGCTGGGATTTGATCAGGCTGGTGGAAAAAATATTAGTTATGATAGCCACAAAACCCTTTTGGAAGGCCTGAGGATTTTCACATGACTTCTGTAATAGACCTGGCTGAAGGTGGCCTGGTCCCATTACCTTTAATTAAATAGATTAGAGTAGTAAACAAAGGGAATTTTCTCTTACTAACCTGCTTATTTGTATGGGCTCAAGACTAACCTTTGTCCTACCACAGGTACTTTACTGCCTCCTACTGTGGGGAGGGGTCAGGGTCCACAGAAGTTTATTACCCACAAATGGTGTTTGCTTTAGGCCTGGGAACCTAACCTTTAATCTTTATCCTCTAGTGGTGTTTACTCACAACTTTTGTTCATTAGTCTTACTGAATAAATGTAAGCCTGAGGATCTGATCAGGCCTAGTTGCAACTGTTTACAGAACTCAGCTTGGAGCCTGTAAGCGGTTCAGACCCTCAGCTGGACTGGCAGAGCAGAATATCTGTGTGTCAGTGTATGTTTTATGCAACCATAGCCAAATCAGGGGTTTGTAGGAACAGTACTCCCTGCAGCTAATGCCTCCATGAAAGGAGCACTGCCTCACTTATTATTTCTGCTGCCGATGCCCCTTCATCCTTGATATTCCAAGTTTATTTCTGGTGTCCTTCTGACTGAAAAGCTTCTTTTAGTAGGTCTTTTGGTGCACATCTAATGGTCACAACTTCTTTTGGTTTTATTTTATCTGAAAGTGTGTTTCTCCTTCACTCCTAAATAATATTTTCACGGGATATAGAATTACAAACTAAAAGTTTATTTATTTATTCAACACTTTAAAATTTTTGTTTCATTAATTATTGTATAAATTATTTCTGAGGACACATTTGTCAATCTTCAAATTATTATTCTCCTACAATGAGCGTGTTACTTATTCTGGTTAATTTGAAATATTTTTTTCTTTGTCTTTAACTTCCAGTACTTTAATTACAACTGGTGTAAATGCAGATTTCTTAGGGTTTATTCTGTTTGAAGTTTGATGAGTTTTTTGGAATCTGTAGATTTATGTCTTTCAAAAAATTGAAAAAGTATTCAGTCAATATTTCTTCAAATATTTTTCTTGCACTATACTTTTCCTTGTCTTCTTCTGAATCCATTTATTATTATCTCACATGCTCCTTAGGCACTGAGCATGTTTTCCTAATATACTTTGTCTCTGCTTGGATAATTTCTGTTCATCTACATCAAGTTCACTTTCTCTTTTCTATGTCAATTCCATTACGCAATTAAGCCTATCCAGTAGGCAGTTTTAAAATGTATGTTATTGTATTTTTTAGTTATGAGATTTCCATTTGATCCTTGCTTATATATTCTATTAATTTGCTGATGTTTTCTAGTTTTCTACTCATTTCAAGAATGTCCACTTTTACTATTTGTTGGAATGTTTTTAATAGCTATTTTAGAGTCTTGTCAGACAACTCCAACATGTGTGTCATCTCATCGTTGATATACACTGATTGTTATATCATATATTTGTTGGTATTTTCCTTGTTTTTTGTATAATGAATAATTTTAATGCATCTTGAAAGTTTTGAATATCATGTTATGAGACTTACCTCTTCTAAAAAAATTGGTGGATTTTTAACTTCTTTATAGACAATAACTTTGACTGGATTTATGGCACAATTTTCAACCAACTATCTGAATTGTGTTTTCAGTATAATTTTGTTCTCTATTTCCAGTGTGTGCTAGACACTGAAATTGTCTGGGAACTGGGTGGTTATCTGTCTCTTAGTTTAATTCTCAAGGTTTTTGGTTTGCTGTTTAAGACATGTGTGCATATCTTGGGGCCAAGAGAGAGGAAATCCCAGGACTTTTAAACTATCTTTATACATTGGTTTTCTCAAGTTTCTCTCTGTGATATCCTTATGACCTTCTAATGTTCTGTAAGTCACCTTTTTAATCTTCTGGCTAGAATGCTGGGATTTTATACACTGTGTACTGCTGTTCATTCCTCGTCATTGTGCCTGCATTTATGGCCAATGTCAGGTGGACAGAAATAGAAAAGATTAACAGAATATTGCCATAAACACTTGAGATTATAGCTACTCCAATCAGAAGAATGTGCACCTCCCACAGTTCTTGCTGCCTTTATGGCTTCTAGGAAACCTCTTTATCTCTCCTCAGGCCTGAACTAGACAGCAACTCCTGAAGCAGGCTCTACATGTGCCAATGCCCACTTCTGTTGTAGGCGTCCTTGATTCCAGACCAACAAATCCTGGAGAAAAAATATATAGGTGACTTCACTACTGATTTAGTGTTACCTCCAACTGTGGTTGCTCATCCCAGATACTCTGCTATTTACTTTTTGGAGCCCACATATATTTTTTATGTTTAGAATTTTTGGCTTCATTGTGTCAGAATGGCAGAGTTGAGTATGCTTACTCTATCACACTCAGAACTGGAATACTGAGAGCAGGAGGCAGACAAATCCCTAGGCAGATAGAGTGAAATCCCACCTATAAGCTGAAGACAAGCCTGAAAGCCAAGCTACAAGTCAAATCCACAGATCAAATTAAGAACCTGTCTTCCCATTTGGCATGCTTTTCTCTGATTGCTTCTCACCCTTCACCTATTTTACATATACCTATCCTTTACTAATTGTTTTTCTGTACTACTGCACCCATCTTTGAGTGGTGCCTTTGCTTTAGTCTTTCTTTGAATACTCACAAACCAATCAGTATGCACTTCCCTATTCTGAGCCCATAAAAGCCCCGGACTCAGCCACACTAAGAGAGAAACCAACTGACTATGGGGGTAGGGTACCCCTCCCCACATCCTCTCTCTGCTGAGAGCTGTTTTGTCACTCAATAAAATTCTTCTCCACTCTCCTTACCCTTCAAATTGTCAGCTTAACCTCATTTTTTTTTTGACGTAGGATAACATCTCAGGAACCACAGAAGGCAGGCAGAAGCTAAGACACAGATGGGCTGGAGCATGCCTGGCCCAGCCACGGGTGAGCCAGTGCACAAGCCAGGTTTGACACAGGCAGGACAAGTGGGTGGGTGCCTCCAGAAGGAGGCCTGAGGCTGAGTGAGGCCCAGGCGAAGTGGCCATTGCTGGCTGGGGAGGCCCCTGGTCAGCAAAGTGGCCGAGAAAAATCTTGCATCAATACTTCTGATAATATTTGAGGCATACTTATATGTTATAATTTCTTGATAATTGGCTAATCTGAGTCAGAAATACAATTTTTGCTTATCATTGGATATATTTACTTAACCCTTTGAATATTCCCCACAAATAGATTATTTCAAGGTCAAGGCCAGGAAAAATAATGGCACTGTAATGTTTTATATTATCATCCTTTTGGAGAGGAGTAGTGACTTATAATTTTGCTTTGGTATTTTTACATGTCCATCTCAAGAAAACATCATTGCACTTCACACTTTCCCATTGCTGATCATTTCTGAAAATAATGAGAAGTGTTTTGTTCAGATCTGATTTACATATATAAAAAAATTAAAGCAGAATAAAATTTGAGAAACACTCTCTTAGACATATCTTTCAAGTGCTTGTTATTGTTATCTTTTTAAGCAATTTTAAAGTATTAAAATAGACAATTTTTTTTTTTTTTTTTGAGACAGAGTCTTGCTCTGTCACCCAGGCTGGAGTGCAGTGGCACAATCTCAGCTCACTGCAACCTCTACCTCGTGGGTTCAAGCAATTCTCCTGCCTCAGCCTTCTGAGTAGTTGGTACTACAGGTGCACATGCTGTCATGCCCGGCTAATATTTTGTAGAGACGGGGTTTCATTTTATAGCAAATGCTTTTTTATTTAGGTTCTCAATATCTGCTTGCAATATTTAATTTAAAATAGTTTTTAAAATTTAGTTATCACTTGTAAAGTATGGGTAGTAATTATAAGTAGCAGACTGTAATTTCTGTTATCTCATTAAAATAAAAAATCATCTAACCTTTACGTGATCATGGAATTGAAAAAGTGCCTGCCACTGGAGTCCATCTTTACCTTGAGACAATGCTGTATAGATAACGTAGTGCCACATGCAGACTCAACAGAAAGTCCATTGTACCATAACACAGAGCATATTAATACATGACTTGAATCTAAATCATGTTTAGAAATTTGTCATTTAATATACAACATATGTTTGAAAAAGAAGTCTCCATAAGACATCTGATTTGGAATAGCAGCGAGTCATTTCAGAGTCATCGTTAGATATAAAACATATATACCACTATATTCTTAGGCTATGTAACTTAAAGAAATGAAACTCAGCATTTTAAAATATAAGTTTAAGTTCAAGATTGGAAAAAATACATTAGAGTGCATTTGAAAAGTACAAATGAAAATGAGACCAAACCGAATTAGCTTAGTCCTAAAGTTGCTATTTTCACATTATTTTGTGGTTTGTCAGCATCAATAACTGTAAATTATCCAAAGATCCAAAGATATAAAAAGATCAAACACACACATTCCACACCATCTACAATGCCAACATAAAATCCCAAAATACCATCTGAGCTCAGAATAAGAAAATTCACTTTGATATTTAATATATAATCTCTTTTTGATATACCTTGTAAAAGAAACAGCTTGTATATTAAATGATAAAGGTGACTTACTTTAATTAGGGGTATTATTTTAGAGTGTTTTGGCAAGCTTCCTGCTTTGTGTATGTGTGTGTATGCATGCTCAAGCCAATGAGATCAGCAAAAGAAAGTAAAATCTTTTGATGATACAAATCCAGTGGTCCATATAAAGTCATTTTTTAATGGGATCCAGAGTACATCCCAAGCCAATGGTCAATTAGCACTAATATGGAAACTGGCTTCTATCATTGCTGCAACTCAGTACTTACAGTGTGCAATAACAACCTAGAATAGACCTGGTGACCAACACAAGGCCAAATGCCAAACCTGAATTATGATAGCTCTGCAAGCGAGCCATCTCATATTACCACAAACCTTTTATGGATGATTTCTGCAGTGTTTTTAATTATGACTAAGTAGAATCACATCATTTCTTATACGTGTATTATCTTCTCTGAACATCAATTTGATATTTATATGGTATGGATATTTCTGATTGTTTGTAGCTATCCAGTTTTTTCTCAGTAGGATAATCCAGGTTTTGAATTTTACTTATTGGTTTTTAGCATGCTTTGTGAATTGTAAGCAATATAGTAGACACAGCATTCTGGATTTTGGTTTCTCCTTAAAAGGCAAGTCTATTCTTTTGCAATGTGTTACATATGCATGCATTTGATACAGAAAATTCTCTGAGAGTCAGAATCTAATTTAGTACAAAAACGCATTTCAAGGATAGGTGTGGTTACATTTAAGTTAAACCTGATGTTTGAAAAGATAATCTATGTTTAGAAATATTTGGTCAATGACTTGTCACATTGTAAAGCTGGTGCATGTATGTGTGTATATGTGCTTAGTGAATTACAAATGTATCTAGAATACAGAGCAATACTTATGGCTCTAATTCTATTCCCAGAAGTTATGTTTATATTCCCAATTAATTTTGAGGTTTTTAATTTAAAATAGAAAATGATATTTTATTTTGTATATATATAATACTTTCCTGCTACGATAAGCAAAATTTCTAGTGACAATCAAATACATATACTTTGCAAATAGCAATATAATTATTGCTGCTTATTTTAAGGCTGAGTCTTGCATCTGTTTTTAAATAGTAGTTCTTGTTGTTATTAATAGCTAACATTTTATGTTATGAATTCAGTCTGGGTTGTTTCTCCCCATCAGACTGCTTCGTCTTTTGCTCACATAATCTTCTTATAATGGCCCTGCACCCCTGTAATTATTTACCCTCCTTATCCATCCAGTGGCTTGCTTTCATACACTATTGAACTGATTCTTCATATGAGCACAGAGACAAGTATCTATAAAAGTAGTCCCTGCCATCTATTTTCAAAATCTTAGTGTCCCAACCTTAAAGCTAATGTAACTACAGAAAAATTACTGTCCAAACATTAAAATTCTAGGTCATCAGGAACATTTTGTACAGAATTCTATCCAGACTGATTTGCATCCAAATGTTTAGATAAAATGGGGGATAAAAAAACTCATATTTTCCTCAGTTGAGTATTTTAAAAATTGAATGATTGGCAAAACAGTATATTACATCATACTTAGTGATAAACTTAGTAATCAGATGTACACATACATACATATATAGTTTAGATCGATATCTATTTACATGTGTATATTTAGATAGGTAGATAGATAGATGGATAGATAGATAGATAGATAGATAGATCTGTATGTATAATATACCACCAAACAGGTTTATTTCATAACTACAATTATTGTGGAATAGCATGGCTTTCCACTTCAGTATGTACTAAAGGTTTTATTTGTAAATATATATATATATAAATAATATATATGTAGTATTTAATAATACAGCATTTATAATATTTTATATATTATATATATATAAATATTTAGTACATACTGAAGTGGAAAGCCCTATTCCACAATAATTGTAGCCATGAAATAAACCCTTGTGGTGGTATATCATACATGCAGATCTATGTATATTAAAATACTGGATTTGATATGATGCTCAATATTAACAGAAAGCAACTTCTGCTATGATTTTTATTAAGCATTTTTGAAAATAAAAGTTTAATATTAGGAATGATTTTACATATGTTGCCATGGAGATTCCTGCCTTCTTTAAGCATCAGTCTGGTGTGTCAAAAACACAGCAAAACCATAGTAAATTCTCTAAAGCCCAAGATATAAAGCAATGTAAAGTCAATCCATTACACTTTCATACAACAAGTAAAGGAGTTAGCAGTATGAGAAGTGTGTCAATTATTATTTTTTAAATTTCTAAATAATATGTCTTCATTTTACAATAACAACCTCATGAGTTTTTAATACAGATTATTTAGAAACAACAACACATAAACAATAATTGACACACATATCATACCCCAACTCCTTTACTTATTGCCTGAAAGTATAATTGATGCATGGACTACCTTTGCATTGCTTTAGAATTTCTCAAAGCATTATTGATATTCTGGCTCACATTGTAGATATCCTTTCTGAGGACCTGAATTTGAAAATTATGTGAATCTATTCATAAATATAATTGTACATATATTTAATTTCTTATATACGCAAATGAAATTTTATGTCAAAACCTTTTGCTAACATTGTATTGATGGCATACATCATTGGTATCTTCAAGCATTATCTTCACAGTAACAAAAAGTCACACTGAGGGAAATGTCTTACATACCAGCTGTTACAAAATAGTCATTGATAATTTAGATTATTGATACAAATTGAGCAATCTGGAAGCAGTTTATAAAATACCTTTATACAAATCTATAACTATGTTAATTATACTGTCAATATAACACATATTTAGTTTTCTTTAACTATCAAGAGATCTTTGCTTTTGTGATTTAGAATAGATCAGTTTTACAAAGGATATCTTTCTTGACTTAGTACAAATCAAGTATTATTATAGTTTTGACTTAAATGACCACAGATTAGATTTTGTGTTCTCCAAAGTACATAACAAAATTCAAATACAAAAAACACACTAAAATAGAGTAAGATGTTCTTACATCAGCCTCCAACTCCCCTTCATTTCTGTGTATGACACATTTTCTCCTCCATGCCAGATGTACTGAGAATTATCACTCCTTGTCCCAAGGGTCTTTTTAATATTTTCATGTGGTCCTCAAGTTTTGCTAAAGCAACTGCTGAAAGTGTTTGTGTATATATACTCTTATCTGAGAATTGGAAAGTCATAATAACACAAAGAAAATCCTCTATATTCAAATTTTAAAGAGGCTTTAATTTATTTCAGTATGACTTGTCAATTCCTGGATGCCTATTTCATTTTTTCACTAGAGAAGTATGCAAGCTGAGTTTGGAAGACTCAGCCTGTCTGTTATTTGACTGTTTTGCAATTAATCTGTATTCTTAACCACACTGCAACAATGGAGAGCAAAAAAACTTCTATTCTCTTTGGTGTGAATAATTACTTTCGAATGTGGTCGGACTGAATTTCTATTCCCCAGGAAACAGATACAGGGACATGATTAATGTGACATCATTAAATAATACAGCTACTCTACTTTTTCTATTTTCTGCCCATTAATCAGTTACCAAAGTTAACTTGCAAAAGTTAGAATGTAAGCTGAGTTTCCCACAACGGTATATTTCAGGTATGTTTGTTGTGGTTTGGACTATGAAACACAGAGTATGGTGCCCCCTCCTGCCACAGCTTAAGTGATACAAGAATGAAGTATCAGTTTACACTTGATTACCACTGTAATTTATAACATTGACTGAAGAATACTTTTTATTCTGAAGAAAAGACTGAGGAAAAAGGTGGAGGCAATGAAACATACTCCACATCATGAAAGCTGCTGATGTGACTGAGAGATTGAGATCTACCATGGAAACAGGAGTTGGGAGAATCTGAGATTGCCGATAGGAAGAAAATGTTAAAGGGGTCTCAGTGTCACTTCAGTCCAAGACATGAACCTTGAAATATGTTCTGTTCTTCATATGTTATCTTTGATTCTTAAGGTGGCATAGCTACATCGGTAATTTGTAAACTCTAAAGTCAGGTTACTTACTAACTCTTTGAATGTAGGTATTGTATACAAATTACTCTGTGTTGGTTTCATCATGTATAAAACTGGCATGAAAATAATAGTACCTAATTTATAATATTACTTGGGGGAGTAAATTAGATGAAATGTGTAAAACGTGAAATAGTGTCAGAAAACTAGGAATCACTATGTAACATTGTTATTGCTATCATTTCATATCTTTAGAACCTTGTCTTCTCTCTTGTCTAATAGACATTTTGTCCTGCTGATTACCGATCGGAAAACAAGAAAAACAAGGAGATAAAGCGCACAAAGCCTTGGGGAAACATTTGATTGACTTGGGAATATTTTGGAATGTATGTTGTAATCTTGATATGTGTCAGATGGGATAATATGTTGAGACTCTTTTTACAATTGTTATAAACTTGAAAATGCCTGTTGTTATTAAGTAATTTCTTTTATAAATTTCCATTTTGATTTACTAGCAAAATTTTACTACTAGTACTACTGCTAATGATAATGATAGAATCATTACAATTCAGTGATCAGTGGTTTTTAGCTATGTGAAAAGGAAGTGCTAATAAAAATCATGGTCTCTTCCTTTAAGGAAGGAACAAAATATACAACATATACATGAAGTTTTTATTTTGGAAGTTTTGTGAGCTCATTGAATTACATCTTTGTATCTTAGGCTAAGAACTCCTGTTTAAGGGAATTTCTCACTGAATATTTAGATACGCAACATAAAATTATTTAATCGATTTAGCCAAGTTCAAGTTTAACTTCTTCACAAAAAAATACAATTTGGTTACAATTTTATTATTATAAATCTCAAACAATACAGAGTATAGTCTACGCTTAAGATGTTAAATTCTAAGTTTACAAATGATGTCATTCTCTAGATACCATATTAGCTGTTTTAATGTTAACCATGCAGATCTGAGACAGAAAAACTGCTTAGAATTTATTCATATATTATAAAGCCAAATGCAAGAGATAGCCTTCGCACATTGATGTATCAGGCAGATGAACCAGGACTCATGTATCCCTAGATCAACCATTGATCACATTCCCTGACATGTTCCTGGCTCCAGAAGGCTTTACCAGAGACCAACACGCCTCCCCAATGCTTTGGCATATCTGTAAAAGGGTAATATACTGGACTGGAGAACTGGGATAAGGCAGTGTTATTTTATTCTTTTTATTCATAATGTAGCCAGTAGGTTTAGATGGATTTCACAGAGCTGCAGGACTAACTGCATCCACAAGAACAAAAAAATCAAATGGACTCTTAGGAAAAAATAAAATCAGCAATACCTCAGAAAACTCTGAGTGAATAAACTGCCAACTTTTCTGTTAAAATACAACCAATGTCAACACTTTGTAATTTCTAGTTACTTTGAAAGCCAAAATCACTTTTCCTTAAATTAAAGACAATAAATGTGATTCTGTGCCAATAATTCTAGTTTCCATACAGTAGCTATAACTTTTGCCTTTGCATCGTATGTGAAATGAGGCTATGTAGACAGCACACATATGTAATACTGTACATCAATTACTGAAGACTTTCCAGAAATATTGAAGTGCCATGTCCCCTTTCCAGCAAGCCAGCAGCTTCTCTCACAAGTGAAGTCTCCATTAGGCAGCAGAACACTTGGCATAAAAATTGTTTGAGTATGACAGGCTGTATCCAGAGCTAAAATACAAATAATTCTGAAATTGGCTGCTAATTAAGGTAGTACAGCAAAATGAGGTTACCAGATACTTTCTCACTCAATGGAATTCTATTTTTTAAATACATAATATCTAAATTACCTCTTTCTTATATTATTTACTAACTTTTTAAAATTTTATTTTATTTTTTTTTGGAGATGGAGTCTTGCTCTGTCGCCCAGGCTGGAGTGCAGTGGCCGGATCTCAGCTCACTGCAAGCTCCGCCTCCCGGGTTCACGCCATTCTCCTGCCTCAATCTCCTGAGTAGCTGGGACTACAGGCGCCCGCCACCTCACCTGGCTAGTTTTTTTGTATTTTTTAGTAGAGACGGGGTTTCACCGTGTTAGCCAGGATGGTCTCGATCTCCTGACCTCGTGATCCGCCCGTCTGGGCCTCCAAAAGTGCTGGGATTACAGGCTTGAGCCCCACTGCGCCCGGCCATTATTTACTAATCTTACAAAAAGACATGAAATAAATAATTATTTATAATAGACTTTAAGAAAATAACTTATTAAATATAAAGCACTAATTATTATTCAGCCTGCCCACAACATTATTTTCATCATAAAAAAAATGAGATACAAAGACATGAGTAGAATTCAACTTCTTTTCATCTAGCATTGTTTCTTTGTTGCATCAGAAAAACTTCCACTTTTAGGACTAAATGTCAAATGACTCATAATTGTATCTCCAAGTAAACATGGGGATTGTATTATGCTGATGAATATTTTTTCTTTATTGGTGGCATTAACTTAAGAGGGTGCATGCTGTACAGACCTGGCCCTCACATTCTGACGTTGGTATTTCTTTAAAAATCCTAATGCAGGCTCACTTCACCTCTATGCTTGGTCTATGATTTTAGTTATTGCATCTACAATAATAGCTGTTACAATTTTTAAAGGAAAGACAGACAAATACACACAAAAGTTGTTTCCAATGTATGAAAGAGAGAAAAGAGGAACCTAGCTAATTGAAGAGTTGGTTATTGAAGAAACAACCCCACCCTCTTTGCTCTACTTTTATCCTATCCAAATCCTTGAGAGGCTAAAATCTACTAACTTAGAAAATTACTTTCTATTCTTACTATAATCTACATTGACATAATCACAGGACTTTTCCCCATATTCACTGTCTAGAATATAAGAGCCTTTGACTGTTCTGACAGAATAGTTAATAAGCTGCCATTTGACCTACCTTACATGCTTTCTCCTGGTGTTTTACCTAAAATATATACTTAAAAATTTTCTAAGTGGCCTGGTTCTGAAAGACACTGGAACTCATAGTGAAACATAGCTTATACACTAACCAAACAGATTCTGTGCATTGCACATAAGAAAACCTTGATTATTGTGTAGGCAGGAAAGAAAGCAAACAAATTCTGCTTTAACTCATTTGCCCATTGCATTACCATAATTTTTCCCTTCCAAATAATATGCAGATGGGACATGAGGCAACATGCTGCTGTAAATCACTGTTAGTGCTGTGGTGGTGGCAGGAAAAAACAGTTAAGGGATTCATTTTTATTCCAAGAAAATCATACTTTTCAAATCCATCTGAATCACAGCCAACGGATTACTTCTTATCTGGCTATAATAAATGTTCTTTCACCAGCCTTGTATGAAAAAAAAAAAAAAAAACACTTCATCGTATTAAAAAGTACAATGCACCTCAAGTTCAGCTAAAGTTGCCCCACTTTCAAACAAGCACCACAGCTTGTGTTTTTATAGAGGATAGGTGAACCACAGACTGAGATGTGTTTCCTGCTGTTAAACTTCCTGCACGTGTAGTCTGTAAGTGAAACTGAGCATTTGGAGGTGCATGTCTGTATAGCCATTCTGATCGCCCACTTATTATTGGATTTGTGAAAAATTTGTGAAAAAGTCAAGAAGGCATACTCTTCTCTAGGATGGGGAAAAGACTCTTATAGGAAGTGACAGAGGCAGTGTTATAATGTATGACACCTCTATCTCACCAAACGAAGTCTTCCTGATAGCCCAGTAAATCCTTTGCAGCGCAATGATGGGTGAGAAAAGGAAAAATGAAATAAGTTAAATCACCTGAGCCTCAGCTCACATTCATATCCTACCATTTAGGTCCAGGTGATAGGGCTATTCCAAGCAGGTCTAGAATTATGAAGTTCACAAATACATATTTTTGTTCAGTCTATGCCTAAAAAGCAGTAAGAATCATGTTGACATTCTGTGTGTCTATATTGTATAGGTATATATCTACATTTATTTCTAGCTTTAAATCACTTCCATTCTCTAAATGCACATGTTTTTCAGTGTTAGGAAGATGAGGAATCTCAGAACTTCTAAAAGTGCTTTCTAAGGAATGAATCAGATTAAAACAACAACTAGCAAGAAAAGAAAAAAACAGAAGAAGGATGAAGTTTATATTTCAATGACGTAGTGATATCAGATCAAGAGTTAAAACCATCATTCTCAGCAAACTATCACAAGAACACAAAAGCAAATACCGCATGTTCTCACTCATAGGTGGGAATTGAACAATGAGCTCACTTGAACACAGGAAGGGGAACATCACACACCAGGTCCTAGTGTGGGGATGAGGGAGGGGGGAGGGATAGCATTAGGAGATACACCTAATGTAAATGATGAGTTAATGGGTGCAGCACACCAACATGGCACATGTATATACACGTAACAAACCTGCACGTTGTGCACATGTACCCTAGAACTTAAAGTACAATAATAAAAAAAGTATACATGCATCAAAATATCACATTGCACTGTATAATATATACATATGGTTATTTATCAATCAAACATAAAACAAAAAATAAAAATATGAAAATAAACTAGATATAAAAATGATGGTGCTATTTCAGTGAAAAAAGCCTATTAGGCAAAGGTTTGGTTGTCAGTTTCACATGACAAGAATGCAAAATTGGAGTAAATTTTCTGAGTGAGTTACACAAATGAAATTATGAGCTTTGGTACTTCCAACTAGATGATTACTACTTGAAAGACACAACTGTTTGGTTTGTCCTACTCATGGTGAAGTTGTAAAGATATAATATACTGAGAGAACATTAGGAGAAAAGTTGTATCCCCTATCTTATTTTTTTTTAACTGAAAAATAAAATTTCAGATAGACCAAAGATTTAAACATAAACTATAAAATACTGGAAAGACACAAGGATTCTACTGTATTTTTTGTAACACTTAGAGAAGTAAATGTGCCTCTAAAGACTCAGAAGCTACTGAATAAAAAGTAGACAATAAAAAGTAGATTACCAAATATAAAGTCGACATTATTATTTTTAAATAAATGGATAAATTAAAGCAATAGCACTTTCATCTTCACAATGTTTAAAGAAAATTATGATTGTTATTTGAAACAAATAATATACACAAAATATTTATTATATAACCCCAAACTCATAAATATAAAAACAAAAATATCCATTCTAAATAAATAGGTTGGGAGTGTGTCTGTTCAAGGATTATACCATGTAATTCACAGGGAAAAGGACAAATGCCCAAAATATCATCAAAAGGTGCTCTGTTTGTTTGAGACTTGACTTACCATTAAATACATTCATAGTATATTAATAAAATATTAACTTTATGTATGTATATAATTACATGCATGTACATACATATGTATATAGACACATATATACACAAGATGTTTTAAGGAAAAAAACTGCTCTCATATTCTGTGGATGAAATTTAAACATAATTGGAGTGACTTTTGTCAATAACTACCAAAATTTAAAACACACATTCCCTTGGACCCAGAAATTGTACCTTGACAAGTTTATTCTATGATTGATTATACTTCCATAGAAATCATATAGAGTAATTTTGAATGAGACATTCTCTAAAGTAGAAAAATAGATACATAAACATGCATCAATAAATATGTATATGGAAATATGTCCATGATTATTTGTGAAATTGTTACATAGAAAAAAATGTAACACAATGTTTGACTGATAAGGTGTTAAAATACAATTGTCTGTGCATAAAACACATTTTGCACAAATCCACAATAGACTGTTTAAGTCCTTTCTGAAGTTTGTGGTGCTTTGGCTCTCTTACTTTTCAATTTATAATCTTCTCATATGGTTTGGAATATTTGTGTAAGAATATATGATGTTTATAATGAAAAAAACTGTGTTTTTTATGAATTTGAAAAATTGAGTTTGGTACACTAAATGTGTTTACCTCATGGTTTTTAAAACTGAGTTGTATAAAAATTACATCATGTTAAAAAATATAAAATTTCTAACGTTAAGCTTATGATTTTTGATGTAGTAGAGTTTACAAAATTGGAAAAGTAGTAAATTAAGAATCAGAAATGAAGTTTTCTGACTTCAATTCTTGTTTTAAATCCATGCTTCATTATTTACCACTTATGTGTCAACTATGTCAATGTGTTCTTGGAAGCTTGTTTTTTTTATCTTTTAAAATGTATTAAGATAATTGTCCTCTATGTTGTAATGTTATATGATTAAATAGAGGAAAGCATGAAAAAGTGCTTTGTCATTTATTTTTGAAGCTATTCTTATCTATTGTATTTAGGATACACCGAGCTTCACTATCTTTATGCTACTGCAATAAGAGACAAAACAAGGCTAAATTTTATTAATAATTACATGAGTGAGCTGGCTCTAGCCTCCGCCTTTTGGTGTAAGACTTGAAACTGTCTTAAAAATCATTTTCACTTGATTTGTAGATGTTTCCTGTGTTCCATGGACAAGTTTTCTCAAACCCTGTGGCCTCTAGTGTTTCTACTAATCAGCAAGAAATTCCCTAAACATAAAACCAACCCTAGTAATGCCCACTAGCTCAACAGGAATCTCTGAATGCATCCAGCCACTCTTGATGGCATTGCTACTAGCAGGTTCCTGGATGCTATCACCGTTGGTGCCTCATGAAAGGGAAATAATCGCTTTCAAGAAGACTCTTGGATGACAACAGTTACATTAGGTTTTGTTTTCTTTTTGTTTTGCTTTATTTTCTAGCAAATTTTCTCCAAAGGCACTGAGACACAAATGACTGGAGATGAACAAATCTGTTTTGTCTTCATGCTTTGGGCGAAGCTAGTCCTTTCTTCCAAAACTTGCATTATCAATAGCGTTTTTTGGTTCTCTTGGATTATGATATACCTTGGTAGACCATGTAGATTGTCATAAATAAGCTCCTATAAGAGGCTTATAAACATGTTGGACATATTGACTACTTGTGGAAAATAGCCCATTATAAAAGGGATTTGTCCCTTTTTGTTGTTTATTTGTTTGTTTGTTTTTGAGATGGAGTCTCACTTTTGTCACCCAGGCTGGAGAGCAGTGGTGTGATCTTGACTCACTGCAACGTCTGCCTCCCAGGTTCAAGCTATTCTCACGCCTCAGCCTCCTGAGTAGCTGGGATTACAGCCCACCAAGCCTGGCTAATTTCTATACTTTTAGTAGAGATGGGGGTTTCATCATTTTTGGCCAGGCTGGGATTTGTACATTCCTAATGTCCACACCTTATGTACACACATACAAGTATAATACATATACTTCTACATAAAATCTTTCTGCTTTTTCAAAGAATAAAAGAGAAAAAGAAATTTTGAGAGTATTTGAAAATGTATTCCTAAATTCCTACCAGGTTTTGTAACCCCACAAATTCTGTTCTCTCATAATAGCTGTTCTGTATACCTCTCACAGAGTTATCTGAAAGTTCAGATGAAATAAATGTGCAAAATGCTGTTTGTTAACAATGGTGGAAAACATAAAGTATAAGAAACCCATAGCACCAAGATATTGTATCTACAATTATGTCTCTACAATTCATGCTGACTGCACAAACCAAGATATGAAGGTCATTGTTCACATGGAATGGATTTACACCTCTATTCAAAATATATTACATCATGGCAAAAGGCTAGAGACTTAGCATTAGGTCTTTAACCAACAGAAGGATCAAGAGCAAAAATGTATTCCACGCCAATTATGAACGAATTGGATAATATTAATTTATCCATGCACTGAACAAGATAGCTTTTGGGTAAAATACGCCAAGGCATTATTTCATAAACTTGGTAATTAATCTTTCTGAACTCGAGATCCATCTTCAAAATATGAAGTGAAATGATTTAGTCTGGTTCAGAAGTGTATTGTCTTCTGACTTCTAACGTCTCTAAGAAATAGGCAATTGGGAGAACACACACTAAAAACAGAGCCAGCTCTGTATAAAGAAAATGCTCCCATTTAGAAGGTACTGAAAATAAGAGTATGGTATTAATGGCATTTTGAAGATAATTTTTTTAAACTGGGAACTCTATTTTAGAGGTTTACATGATTTTTAATGAAATAGGAAAACTCATGCATCCCACACATCTCCAATTCCTGGAATTTTTTTCATAATACAATATGAGAAGATAATAAAACATTTGACTGCCTTAATTTCCTGGGGAATATAAAAATATATTTGTTTTCCATATATTTTCAATCAGAAAACCACTTAACACACCACCAAGATGAATCACACAGACTATTTCATTTGGCAGTTAGTTATATCTTCCTTAATTTTAAAAAAGTGTTTGCTAAGGTTGGGTGTAAATTATGAGTAACACTATGTGTGTCTACTCCTTCAGGGTTCTGTCATCGTTTTGGTTGAATTCTATTAGTTATACCTTGCATTCGGTAGTTGTTATGTCTGAAGACACACAAGTGTGCTTTGGCTCTCCAATATATATTTAATTCAAAACTATCATGCAAGTGATGAAAGAAATACTATTTTGAGATTCTGTGGGCTACTATGTACCACATGGTCTGTTTCAAAAGATCACAGATATCATTCTTGCAGTAGATAATTCACAGAGGAAATGTGTAGGTTTTAAGTCATTGCTTTCTGTCACTGTTTTGCTCTGAGACTTAACTAGATTCATGTGTTTAGTGAAATTTGTAAAAAGAAACAGGCTCATACTATTCGATATCTATAGGGGAAAGAGCCTTGTCTAAAATTAGCTTTTTAGGACAGATGCGTCCATAGCTACAAATGAAAAGAATTTTAAATTAAAAAAAAATTGAAAAGAGTGATTGAATGGAAAATTCAGGTTGTGTTTGCCAAAACTAAAGAGCACTGTTGACCGTAATGGCTGCACCACATTATATTTCCACCAAAAGTGGAACAAAAAATGTTCTCTTTTCTTGCCACATCCTCATTAAATTTGTTATATTTCGTATTTTTTATAATACCCATTTTAATAAACATGTAGTGTTAATTTTCATTTCACTGATGATTAGTAATATTGAGCATTTTTTCATTTCCTTGCTGACCATCTGCATGTTCTCTGCAGAGAAATTTCTATTCAGGACCTCTGTCAATCTTTTACTTGGGTTATTTGTTCTCTTGCTATTGAGTTATTTGAGTCCCTTATATATTTTGAATATTACCCCTTATCAGATGTGTAGACGTGTAGTTTTCTCTTTCCTGTATTGATTTTTGTTTCTGTGCAGAAGATTTTTAGTTTGATGTAACTTCACCTGTCTAGTTACTCTTTTCTTGCCTGTGCCTATAGTGTCATGTCCAAAAAAATTATTGTCCAGGCTAATATCATGGAACTTTAGCCATATATTTTCTTCTAGAAGTTTTATAGTTTGGGGTCTTACATTTAAGTTTTCAATCCATTTTAAGTTGATTTTTGTGTATTGTGAGAGTTAAGAGTCTACATTTATTCTTCTGAATATGGGCAGTTTTTCTAACAGCATTTGTGCATTTATGGAGTCTGTCCTTTCTTCATTGTGTGTTCTAGGAGTCTTTTCTGGAAATCAGTTAACTGCAAATGCATGAATTTATTTCTCAGCTCTCTGTTATCTTCCATTGATCTCTGAGTCTGTTTGATGCCACTGCCCTACTGTTTTGGTTTCTATAGCGTCATAATATACTTTGAAGACAGGTAATTTGAAGCCTCCAGATTTGTTATTTTATTCAAGATTATTTGGCATTTAGGAGTCTTTCGTTTTTCTGCATGAATTTTAGGATTGTTTCCCTCTAATTCTGTTAAAAATGCTATTTTGTTAGAGATTGCATTGAATCTGTGTATTTCTTTGGGTAGTAGGACATTTTAATAATATTGATTATTTTAATATGTGAATACATATCTTTCTATTTATTTGTGTCTTTTTCAGTGTCTTTCATCAGTGCTTTCTAGGCTTTAGTGCAGAGATCTGTCACCTCCTTATAAATTTATTCCCAAGCGTTTTACTTTTGTTAACTATTGTAAATGGGATTGATTTCTTGATTCTTTTTTCAGACAATTTGTTGTTAATGTATGGAAATGCTACTGATTTTTGTATGTCGAGTTGTGTCCTGCAACTTTCCTAAATTTATTTCATAGTTCTAAGTTTTTGGTGAAGTCTTTAGGGTTTTCTACATGTAAAATTACATGATCTGCAAACAGGAATAATTTAATTTCTTTCTTTCCAATTTGAATGCCTTTTTTCTTGCCTAACTTCTCTGGTGAGGACCTCAAGTACTAAGATAAATAGATGTGATGAGAATGGGCATCTTCACCTTGTTCCAGATCTTAGGGGAAAAGCTTTCAACTTCTTCCCATTGAGTCTGATGCTAGCTGTGGGTGTGCCATGTATGACCTTTATTGAGAAATGTTTCTTCTGTATCTGATATGTTGAAAG
The DNA here is from genome assembly GCF_000951035.1 of Colobus angolensis palliatus. NCBI lineage: Eukaryota > Metazoa > Chordata > Mammalia > Primates > Cercopithecidae > Colobus > Colobus angolensis. The sequence goes on along the minus strand of NW_012121154.1, from coordinate 1,234,462 downwards.
TATTTTATTATAAAAGGATGTTGAATTTTGTTAAGGCTGTTTCTGCCTGATTGAAGTAATCATGAATTTTATCTTTCATTCTGTTAATGTGATATAACACATTTATTGATTTGCATATGATGAAACATTCTTGCATCACTGGGATGAATCCCACTTTACCATGATGAGTGATTTCTTAAATGTGTTGTTGAATTTGGTTTGGTAGTGTTTTGTTTAGAATTTTTACATCTTTTTTCATCAAGGATATTTGTCTACAGTTTTCTAATAATGATCACTTTAATACACTTATCAAAATGTTCATGAGTGTTTCCTGATACAGATTCAAGACTGTACCCTTCTATAAGTGCAGTGTTGTTAGAAAGTAGATGAACAATCAGGGACCATACTTGCTGAGAGTACAGAAAAAGTAATAATAATGAGATATAAACAACAAAGAGAAAGAAAAGAAAAAGTTGAGACAAAAATGGAGTAAAGGTAGGAGACCTAGAAAATCTGAGAAAGCAAGTTACTATTTGTTTAGACTATTAAAAAACAACGTAAAATGGAACTCTGCAGGTTGGACAGTCCCTGATCCAAGACATTTAAAAACTTAAGAAAAACACATTTTTAAAAATAAAAATAAGCAACAGATAATTGTCAAGGTCAAATCCCAACATGTGTATTATTTTCATAGAAAAGATAATTAAGGCCAGCTGTCATAGCTCACACCTGTAATCTTAATTCTTTGGGAGACGCAGGCAGGTGGATCCCTTGAGGCCAGGAGTTTGAGACCAGTCTGGGCAATATGGTGAATTCCCATCTCTACTAAAAATACAAAAATTAGCTAGGTGTGGTGGTGCACACCTGTAATTCCAGCTACTCAGGAGGCTGAAGCAGAAGAATTGCTTGAACCCAGGAGGTGGAGGTTGCAGTGAATGGAGATCACAACACTGCACTCCATCCTGGGCAACAGGGTGAGATTCTGTCTCAGAAAAAAAAAAAAAAAGATAATTAGGTATAAAATAATATCCACACAGAAAATAAAAATTTTAAGATGGGGTTTACGCCATTTAAAATGTTATACAACAAAGCAAAATAAATGGGAATGAGATAAAAACAGAAATAAGGTGCTACAACTTGGGGGGAAAAACAGAAATAAAGAAAAATCACTTTATAAATGACAACCAGGAGAAACACAGTAAATAGGCAGAACATAACATAAAAATACCTTTTGTGATTTAGAAGATTAAAAAGGAAAATTTAAAAAATCAAGATAAATAAAGAGACAAGAATTGAATAAAAAGTAACAAGTATTGAAGCTGGGCAAAGATGATCTAAAAAAATGTATAAAAAAAACTTTCCTGATTTAAAAAAAATGGAAATTCATACTGAAAAAAATTGCATTTTTATAGCAAAAAAAGCACATTAAATACCTAAGAATCTTGATCTAGAATGACTGAGCTCAAGACATACTCTAATAAAATATTGAACTTAATATATTAAAACAAAAGCTCATTTGAGCAGTAAGACAAAAACAGTAAATAACTTATATAGTAGAGAAAATTAGATTGTCATTAGACCTTTCACAGAAAAATAGAGTAATATATTTAATATACTCAATATAAGAAGATAAATGACTTACTAGTATAACAGCATGAGCAAACTATAATCAACATGGAAGAATTCAGGGAATTATTGAGCCTTCCTGAGAAATCTACTAGGAAATAGTACTCAGGCAACCAAAATGGGTATATAGGCACCAATATGAGAAGGGTAGTAAGAATTAAACATAGAGTTATCTATAGAATTATAATTGAAGAAAGGTTAAGCATGAAGAACAATATGCAATAACTCTATGCTTAGTCAATATAGATATAACACAACTATTAAACCTGAGGGAAATCAGAAAAGCATACGCAAACAGTTAAACTCTTCTCAGTAATTCTATAGGTGATATGTATACTGTTTTTCTGATAAAGTTATGTATAATTTTAGATAAATTAAAACAGTATTTATAGAATACACAAAATTTATAATCTCTGGTGCACTAGAGAATTTAATTATCTGTGTAAAAAAGGGGAGATATAAATGTAACAGAGCAGAGAATATACAAAAAGGGCTGTGGTCCTAAAGTTGAGTGGAAGTATTAGTAAGACCTCATGAAGCATAATATCTTCTAAAAATGTGTATCCATTGACTGTCTATCCATATCTATCTACCTATCTATTCATGTAGCCATCAACCTATCTCCTTAGCTCAGTCAACTCGAGAGGCCCATATAGTATGACCAACCTGGAATAAATAAACATCCTTATTACCCAGATGGAGGTTTTAGTTACTTATACCACTAAGAACAGTGAGTATCTCTCCCAGAAATAGCTGATTCCAGTTTCAGAGGGGAAATGTCCAATACAAACATGGAATATGGTGTCAACAGGATAGAGGCAAAGGTATCAAAGACTTCCAGGGTCACATTTAAAAGAAACAAAAGCCAATTCAAAGAGGTCACTCATGCTAAAAACAGAACAATTTAAGTTTTGAACGTGATTATAATTACAACTGATAAAAAAAAAGTCATGTATGTTGGGATGCATATTATTCATTTCTAATTACGTATATAACATCCAGTTATGTTTCAGATTTTTAAAATTTTTTTATCATTCTAGATAATTAACATGGAGTTCAGATCTTAATCCTTTGTTTAAATTTTTAACACCGAAGGAAACATATATTTTTTATTTTTTAAACCTTGGAATAAAGCTGAGAAATCACGTGAAAGAGATGCTAAAATGACTAAATAATTGCTACAAGGCTTCTCCAAATGACCACAGTTTGAGTGACAGGTAAATTTTTATAAGGTTTCTAGAGACTCCTAGTGGGTGAGGGAGGGAGGAGAAAAAGGACTGAAAAAGTATATATTGGGTACTATGCTCACTACCAGGGTGACAGGATCAATTGTACCCCAAACTTCAGCATCATGCAATATACACATGTAACAAATCTGTACATGTGCCCTCTGAATCTAAAATAAAAGTTGAAATTAAAAAAAAAAAACTGGTCAGGGGAAAAAATTAAGTTTTCTTTATATTTGAAAAGATAAAGGGAGTTAGGGTAGGTAGAAAAGAGAATGAATTAAAGATATGATCCTAGGTTACTCTAATATTCAATTAGGGAGATGACAATGGAGCAAACAAAGGCACTGGGATGAATTGGGAAGTGGAGTGGGTAAGATCCAGGAGATGGTTTTGACCTTGAAGCTGATAGCAATTTCAAGGAAGAAAAGATGAAAATGTTTTCAAATGCTGGAAATAAATATTTACTTGACTAAGGAAATACTTGGTTTTAAGTATATAAAAGTATGTAAGGTATATACAGTATATAAAAGTCCTCACTTGAGGACTGAGAACTGACAACTGGATTTAATGAGGTAGCGTTTGTTGGTGACCTAGTAGAACAGCAATTTTGTTGAAATAGCACAGCAGAGGTGTAATTGAAAATGATTCAAAGGAAAATGAAAAAAGAAGAAATAGAAGACAGGTACCTCAAGCACTTTCTGGAGAAAGATGTGGGACCAAAGGAGATGCATGTTTCTGTTTTGAAAAGAAAAGGAAAGAGAAAAACTCTCAATAAGAAATACAAGTTTTATTTTCTAAAGTGTAGTTTGTAATTATGGGAAAATAGTCAATTACTCTGATGACAACATGAAGATATCTTGATTTTGAGATTAAGTTATTGTCTCAGTATGACATTTATGGATCAATTAACATAAGAGTTAATTGACTTAATGACTGACAAGTCTTGTCTCTTTCCTTGTTTTTAACAAAAGCTATCCAAATTTTATTTTTTATTAAGCTAGATAGCTATCAATGGAAAAGTCACCCTTGCATATTATCTGCTTTTCAATACTTTAAAGTGTTTTGTTTAAAAACTTCATTGAGAGTAATAGTGCTTCTACTTTCTTAAAGCAAAGGGATTTGAGGTTTCCATAAGGATTTTTTTTCTCTAAGTCACAGAAGTATACATCTCTTTCCCTCAAGCTTTATTGGATAGAATTGCATAATAAAATATGTTGACACATATGAATTCACCCAAATATATGTACCATTTCCTTTTCTTTATATCATATGCCAAATCACTATTTTACTCACCCAAAAACTCTATATATAGAATAATCTGTTCCACTCACAACTCAAGAAAAGTATGAATCAATTATAATGTTATTCTTCTTGTGCCAAATCTTCATTACTACCATCTACAACTATAGATGAAGCAATAACATACATATCTCATTTCAGACCTCATTACTTAATGCATTATGATATTCAAGTGCTTATGTTTTTTCAATTATTCACATCTCATGAAAGCATTCAAGTCTTGCCAAAATCTTTGAGTCTTAGGAAATCCCATGGGGGATTATAAATTGGATGAAACCAATAAGCCTTCAGTGTTTTTATGTACTTAAATCTACATTTTCTGCCAGGCTCTGTAATATTTAATAATCATAGTTGAAAGGATAGGGGTCTACCTGAAACAGTCTGCCTAGAACTTAAATGAAGGATTGCATCATTCCATGATGGCCGGATAGAAACAGCTCCTGTCTGGAGCTCCCAGCATGATCGATGCAGAAGACGAGTGATTTCTGCATTTCCAACTGAGATACCTGGTTCATCTCACTGGGACTGGTTGGACAGTGGGTGCAGCCCACCAACAGTGAGTTAAAGCAGGACTGGGCTTGCCTCACCTGGCAAGTGCAAGGAATTGGGGGATTTCCCTTTCCTAGCCAAGGGAAGCTGAGACAGACAGTACCTGGGAAATCGGAACACTCCCACCCTAATACTGCACTTTTCCAACGGTCTTAGCAAATGGCACACCAGGAGATTATATCCCGAGCTTGACTTGGCAGGTGAGACGCCCACGGAGCCTTGCTCACTGCTAGCACAGCTGTCTAAGATTGAACTGCGAGATGGCAGCCTGAGCTGGAGGAGGAGTGTCCGCCATTGCTGGGACTTGAGTAGGTAAACAAAGCAGCTGCCAAGCTGGAGCTGCATGGAACTCACAACAGCCCAAGGAAGCCTGCCTGCCTCTGTAGACTCCACCTCTGGGGGCGGGGCATAGCTGAACAAAAGGCAGCAGAAACTTCTGCAGTCTGATAGTTCTGAAGACAGCTGTGGTTCTCCCAGTACGGAGTAGCATAACATCAACAAAAAGGACATCCACACCAAAACCCCATCTGTAGGTCACCATCATCAAAGACCAAAGGTAGACAAAACCAAAAAGATGAGGAGAAACCAGAGCAGAAAAACTGAAAAGTCTAAAACCGGAGTGCCTCTTCTCCTCCAAAGGATCACCAACTCCTTGCCAGCAATGGAACAAAGCTGGATGGAGAATGACTTGTTTTAAAGAGTTGACAGAAGTAGGCTTGAAAAGGTCGATAATAACAAACTTCTCTGAGCTAAGGGAGGATGTTCGAACCCATCGCAAGGCAGCTAAAAACCTTGAAAAGTTTAGACAAATGACTAACTAGAATAAACAGTGTGGAGAAGACCTTAAATGACCTGATAGAACTGAAAACCATGGCACAAGAACTACATGACTCACGCATAAGCTTCAATAGCCGATTGGATCAAGGGGAAGAAAGGGTATCAGTGATTGAAGATCAAATGAATGAAACTAAGTGAGAAGAGAAGTTTAGAGAAAAAAGAGTAAAAAGAAATGAACAAAGCCTCCAAGAAATATGGGACTATGTGAAAAGGCCAAATCTACGTTTTATTGGTATACCTGAAAGCGACTGGGAGAATGGATTCAAGTTGGAAACCATTCTTCAGGATATTATACAGGAGCACTTCCCCAACCTAGAAAGGCAGGCCAACATTCAAATTCAGGAAATACAGAGAACACCACAAAGATACTCCATGAGAAGGGAAACCCCAAGACACATAACTGTCAGATTCACCAAAGTTGAAATGAAGGAAAAAAATGTTAAGGGCAGTCAGAGAGAAAGGTCGGGATACCCACAAAGGGAAGCCCATCAGACTAACAGTGGATCTCTCAGCAGAAACTCTACAAGCCAGAAGATAGTGCGGACCAATATTCAACATTCTTATAGAAAAGAATTTTCAACCCAAAATTTCATATCCAGCCAAACTAAGCTTCATAAGTGAAGGAGAAATAAAATCCTTTACAGAGAAGCAAATGCTGAGAGATTTTGCCACCACCAGGCCTATCTTACAAGAGCTCCTGAAGGAAGCACTAAACTCAGTTCCTAAACTGAGGAGTGCTTTACTTCCAACTGTGTGGCTAGTTTTGGAATAAGTGTGATGTGGTGATGAGAAGAATGTATCAGTACATTCACTGGAAAGGAACAATCAGTACCAGTCACTGCAAAAAAAGCCAAATTGTAAAGACCATCAATGCTAAGAAGAAACTGCATCAACTAACGAGCAAAATAACCAGCAAACATCACAATGAGGGGATCAAATTCACACATAACAATTTAAACCTTAAATATAAATGGGTTGAATGCCTCATTTAAAAGACACAGATTGGCAAATTGGATAAAGAGTCAAGACCCATCAATGTGCTGTATTCAGGAGACCCATTTTAGGTGCAGAGACACACGTAGGCTCAAAATAAAGGGATGGAGGAAGATCTACCAAGCAAATGGAAAACAAACAAACAAAAAAAGCGGAGGTTGCAACCCTAGTCTCTGATAAAACGGACTTTAAACCAGCAAAGATCAAATGAGACAAAGAAGGTCATGACATAATGGTAAAGGGATCAATTCAAAAAGAAGAGCTAACTATCCTAAATATATATTGACCCAATGCAGGAGCACTCAGATTTTTCAGACAAGTCGTTAGAGACCTACAAAGAGACTTAGACTTCCACAGAATAATAATGGGAGACTTTAACACCCCATTGCAATATTAGACAGATCAACGAGACAGAAGGTTAACAAGGATACCCGGGACTTGAACTCAGCTCTGCACCAAACAGACGTAATAGACATCTACGGAACTCTCCACCCCAAATCCACAGAATATACATTCTTCTCATCACCACATCACACTTATTCCAAAACTAGCCACACAGTTGGAAGTAAAGCACTCCTCAGCAAATGTAAAAGAACAGAAATCACAACAAACTGTCTCTCAAACCACAGTGCAATCAAATTAGAACTCAGAATTAAGAAACTCATTCAAAACTGCACAACTACATGGAAACCGAACAACCTGCTCTGGACCTACTACTGGGTAAAGAATGAAATGAAAGTGGAAATAAAGATGTTCACTGAAACCAATGAGAACAAAGACACAATCAACATATGAGTTACATTTAAAGCAGTGTGTAGAGGGAAATTTATAGCACTAAATGCCCACAAGAGAAAGCAGAAAAGATCTAAAATCGACACCCTAACATCACAATTAAAAGAACTAGAGAAGCAAGAGCAAACACATTCAAAAGCTAGCAGAAGACAAGAAATAACTAAAATCAGAGCAGAACTGAAGGAGATAGAGACACAAAAAAACCTTTCAAAAAATAAATGAATCCAGGAGCTGTTTTTTTTGAAAAAAATCAACAAAATAGATAGATGGCTAGCAAGACTAATAAAGAAGAAAAGAGAAAAGAATCAAATAGATGCAATAAAAAATGATAAAGGGGATATCACCATGATCCCACATAAATACAAACTACCATCAGAGAATACTATAAACACCTCTATACAAATAAACTAGAAAATCTAGAAGAAATTGATAAATTCCTGGACAAATACACCCTCCCAAGACTAAAAAGAGGAAGAAGTTGAATCCCTGAATAGATCAATAACAGGCTCTGAAATTAAGGCAATTATCAATAGCCTACCAACCAAAAAAAGTTCAGGACCAGACGGATTCACAGCTGAATTCTACCAGATCTAAAAAGAAGAGCTGGTACCATTCCTTCTGAAACTATTCCAAACAATAGAAAAAGAGGGAATCATCCCTAACTCATTTTATGAGGCCAGCATCATCCTCATACCAAAGCCTGGAAGAGACACAATAAAAAAGAGAATTTCGGACCAATATCCCTGATGAACATCGATACAAAAATCATCAAGAAACTACTGGCAAACTGAATCCAGCAGCACATCAAAAAGCTTATCCAATACGATCAAGTTGGCTTCAGCCCTGGGATGCAAGGCTGGTTCACCATATGCAAATCAATAAAGGTAATCCATCACATAAACAGAACCAACGACAAAAACCACATGATTATCTCAAGAGATGCAGAAAAGGCCTTCGCAAGATTCAGTAGCCCTTCATGCCAAAAGCTCTCAATAAACTAGGTATTGATGGGATGTATCTCAAAATAATAAGAGCTATTTATAGCTATTTATGACAAACCCACAGCCAATATCATAGTGAATGGGCAAAAACTGGAAGCATTCCCTTTGAAAACTGGCACAAGACAGGGATGCCCTCTCTCACCACACCTATTCAATATAGTGTTGGAAGTTCTGGCCAGGGCAATCAGGGAGGAGAAAGAAATAAAGGGTATTCAATTAGGAAAAGAGGAAGTCAAGTTGTCCCTGTTTGCAGATGACATGGTTGTATACTTAGAAAACCCTATTGTCTAAACCCAAAATATCCTTAAGCTGACAAGCAACTTTAGCAAAGTCTCAGGATACAAAATCAATGTGTAAAAATGTCAATCATTCCTATATACCAATAGCAGACAGAGAACCAAATCATGAGTGAACTCCCATTCACAATTGCTTCAAAGAGAATAAAATACCCAGAAATCCAACTTACAAGGAATGTGAAGGACCTTTTCAAGGAGAACTACAAACCACTGCTCAATGAAGTAAAAGAGGACGCAAATGGAAGAACATTCCATGCTCATGGATAGGAAGAACCAACATTGTGGAAATGACCATACTGCCCAATGTTGTTTATAGATTCAGTGCCAACCCCATCAAGCTACCAATGACTTTCTTCACAGAATTGGAAAAAACTACTTTAAAGTTCATATGGAACCAA
>NW_012121154.1:1105110-1225368 GCF_000951035.1 Colobus angolensis palliatus | reverse complement strand
CAAAGCTGGAGGCATCACGCTACCTGACTTCAAACTATACTACAAGGCTACAGTAACCAAAACAGCATGGTACTGGTACCCAAACAGAGATATAGCCCAATGGATCATAACAGGGGCCTCAGAAGTAACATCACAAATCTACAACCATCAGATCTTTGACAAACCTGACAAAATCAAGAAATAGGGAAAGGATTCCCTATTTAATAAATGGTGCTGGGAAAACTGCTTAGCTATATGTAGAAAGTTGAAACTGCATCTCTTCCTTACACAGTATACAAAAATTAATTCAAGATGGATTAAAGACTTAAATGTTAGACCTAAAACCATAAAAATCCTAGAAGAAAACCTAGGTAATACCATTCAGGACATAGGCATGGGCAAGGACTTCATGACTACAACACCAAAAGCAATGGCAAAAATTGACAAATGAGATCTAATTAAACTCAAGAGCTTCTGCAAAGCAAAAGAAACTACCAGCAGAGTGAACAGGCAACCTAGAGAATGGGAGAAAATTTTTGTAATCTACCCATCTGACAAAGGGCTAATATCCAAAATCTACAAAGAACTTAAACAAATTCACAAGAAAAAATCAAACAACCCCATCAAAAAGTGGGCAAAGGATATGAACAGTCACTTCTCAAAAGAAGACATTTATGCAGCCAACAGACACATGAAAAAATGTTCATCATCTCTGGTCCTTAAAGAAATGCAAATCAAAACCACAATGAGATACCATCTCATACCAGTTAGAATGGTGATCATTAAAAAGTCAGGAAACAACAGGTGCTGGAGAGGATGTGGAGACATAGGAACACTTTTATACTGTTGGTGGGAGTGTAAACTAGTTCAACCATTGTGGAAGACAATGTGATGATTCCTCAAGGATCTAGTACTAGAAATACCATTTGACCCAATGATCCCATTACTGGGTATATACCGAAGGATTATAAATCATGCTGCTATAAAGACACATGCACACATATGTTTATTGCGGCACTATTCGCAATAGCAAAGACTTGGAACCAACCCAAATGTGCATCAATAATAGACTGGATTAAGAAAATGTGGCACATATACACCATGGAATACTATGCAGCCATAAAAAAGGATACGTTCATGTCCTTTGTAGGGAGATGGATGAAGCTGGAAACCATCATTCTGAGCAAATTATCACAAGGACAGAAAACCAAACACTGCATGTTCTCACTCATAGGTGGCCGCATGTTCTCACTCATAGGTGGGAATTGAACAATAAGAATACTTGGACATAGGGCAGGGAACATCACACACCAGGGCCTGTCGTGTGGTAGGGAGAGGGGGGAGGGACAGCATTACATTAGAGAAATACCTAATGTAAATGACAAGTTAATGAGTGCAGCACACCAACATGGCACATGTATACATATGTAACAATCCTGCACGTTGTGCACATGTAACCTAGAACTTAAAGTGTAATAAAAAAAGAAGGATTGAATTAACCTGCCTTTCTAGTGTTATATTCCAAGAAAGTGCAGATAATTATTTTAGCAAAAAGATGGTACTAATGAAAACTGTGCTACTCTGAGGTGTAGCACAAATCTTTGATTACATATTTAAATCCCAAACTTCAAATACATATGTTCCCAGATTATGTGCTACTACTATATCTCTAAGGAAAAAAATAGAAGATAGATAACAATAGGTGTACATCATGATGACCTTCATGGTACTGACTGCCTATCATCATCTCTCAATTGATAAGATGAAGACAGAATAGAAGAAAACAAGCAAATACTTGATTAACACAGCAAATACCTGAATAACACTAACCAAAGAGACTTCTTGGCAGGTCTGTCTCCTGCCTTAGAAGTGCATTCAGACCAAGAGAAATAGAAGGACATATTTTGATAGTAGGAGATCTCAATGAGTGAGTTACTGTGCTGACATTTTAAGAACTATGGAGTCCTAGGGCTATTCTATCTCTAGTACAGATCTTTCCAGGGTGCATACAGGAAGCATTAGAATTAACCAAAATTAAAAGGCTGTTTAGTGGCTGGATTAGGGAAAGAAAGTTGATGCAGATGCCATAATTATAATTAAAAGGGAAACTTTATCCCATGGCTTAAGAAATTCAAATTAAAAAAAGTGTTGGATTTTTAAATTTTTATTTGTATATAGGAAAGATTCAAGGATATTACTAAAGAACTATAGTATAGTCTACCATATTGTCTCATTTTTATAATTCTGAAATTTTTTTTTTTACTCTAGCTAGCTATAATTTTTCTTTTAACCATTTGAGATCATAGAAATAGGACTTCTCACCACTAAAACGTTTAGTAGCTATTTCCTGAAAACAAAAATGTACTCTTTTATAAACAGTATAATACCAAAATCAGGTAAACTTGTATTGATAGATGCCCTGATTGAATTTATAGTTCATATTCAAATTTTACTTTTTGTGTAAATCGTGCACACATAGAATTTTCTTAATCCTCAGTCCAGACCCAATCAATGACCATACTTTGCATTTGAATCTGTAGCATGTATGTTCCAGAATAAGAATACTAAATATTATATATAAGGTGTATTATTCTAAATTATATTTCACATAATAATTAGAATCAACATCCCAAAAACTTTTTTTGAGAGTGTTGTAGAGGAAACATGAAAATATACTTTTAGAAATTTTGCTTAAAATAATGTGAGTGTATTTAAAGAATCAATAATTAATGTTACTTTTCCTACTAAACATTAAACATAATGAAAATTAAAATAGTATGATACTTGCTAAAAGTAGATATATAAAGGAAAAACACAGATATCATAAAAAGTCTCCATTATAAAGAAAATCAATATTGATTAATTAAAAATATTGCTATAGATGGACGACAGGTTATTCACTACACGGCACTGTAAAAATTGAACAGCAGTATTTTAGGTGGAAACTGGATAAATTCTCACTGCATATCACAGACAAAATTTCTTTTTAGGTGTGCTAATTAACTATCTAAATTGAAGATATATTCCCAATTAAATAAGCTAAAATTCTATTACTGTATCTCACAGAATTATCTTTAGATTTGTAGGTGGGACATTCTTCATTATGTAAGGCTCTTCCACATATTGAAAACTTGAACGTTAAATTTCCCTGACCCTTGGGCACTAATATGCAGAAAACTTACAAGTAACCACACACTTCCAAATGCCCCCTAAATAATTGAGAGTTAAAGGCAAACTATTTTTCAGAATACACAATTGAATTATTTATAGATAGTAGAAAAATATGTAGTTTTGGGGTCACTAAATAAGATTTTTTTTTTTTACATAGACCTAACCCAAAAGTATAAATCAATTTTTAGTAAATAACCTCAATGCAAACAATGATAATTTTGACTTTCACATCCACTTAGTTAATTGATCTCCCCCAAACTCATTGTCTACAGCTTTAGCATTGGGATTGAATGATTGAGCAGAGTTGAAGAAAAAGCTTTGTAGACCATAGAGTATCATCTATAAGAAAGGTCTGAGGTTATTGATATTTTCATGTATATGGTTTCAATGTATTTGGGTTTAAGAGAAGAAACAGTAACTGATGAAATAAAACATGGATGATATTTATAATTCTCTAAGAGTTTATATGATTATTTTAATATTTTAGTAAGATGACTTTCTAATGAAATGGGACTAATGCCAATTAGACTTAATCTATAGTCATGAAATCACTTTTCCCACATATGTACAGGCATGACATTTAATTCATTTCTAAAAAGACAAAGGCTTTGAAATAAAATAATAACAATTAGCAGTACATGAAGCAGCCCTTATATGCCATCAATTCTAATGTCTATGCAAAATTACTTAAAAAGAAAAGTCAGAAAGCCTTGGCTAGGAAGGAAAGAGTGTATTGGATCTATCAACTGTAAAGCCGGCCTCAGATGTCAATGGCATATCCAAATGAAATGTTGAAAAAAATCCCCAGGAAAGAAAAAAATATGATTATTGAAAGAGTATATGTTTTATATAAATATTTACAAATATAATTCCTCTGGAAGCCATAGAAACTTTCTCTTCAGTGAAACCATGGTACCAACTTATTTTAAGTAATGAAAACAAGTCAGTGTGTTTTCCTTTAGGAGTAACCAATGAGAATGGAAATGATTTAAGTGAATTTGTCACTAAAATCCCACAAGACTTCAAATCTAAAATAGTTTTATTATTCTTAGCTCTGTAACGGCTACTAACGGATCTCAGATTTTCACCTATCATGTCTCTCAAACAACTGAGTGTACTGTGTATGGTAAATCCTAAAATTTCATACTCATGAGTGCTGTATTTATTTAAGAATCATTCTCAGTGTCATTATCAAACTAATTTTCATATAGCCTGTTGGGTGGCCAGAGTTGTGAATGGCTGGCAATATATAAGGCACACTTCTCAAATCCATATCGGCTTTACTTTAGGCAGTTCTGACACACAGGGTAGTCCCATTTAATACATTACCCTGTGAGGGAGGTGATAAAAGAAATATGATTTCCCTTTCATAAAAGAGAAAAGAGACGTATAAAAAGTTTAAGAGATTTGCTATAGTTTAGGTGGCTAAGGGCTTCGCAGATGAGACTAGATATCACATCCTAGGGTTCTTAATCCAAAACAAGCTAAATTTTGTTGCACGTGCAAACTGGCTGTATATTTCAAGGAAAACTCTCAATTTCTCCTAATTTTATGAGAAAAATAACTATCTAGATGAAATAAACGTTCTAAAATAGAACAGACATGATTGTTTCACACAGAAGAAATCACTATTAGCTAATAATTATAACTTTGATATATCTATTTCAAATACATCTACTATAATTTTTAAATGAAGATCTTTTAAAATAAGAAGATATAAATATAAAGAAACTTAAGAAAAGGAAAAAAAAAACTCCAAATTTATTTAACAATTAACGTTAAATGATTATGTTAGTCTTAGTAAACCATGTACATTTCCTAGCTCCCCCCCAAAAATAAATTGAACAATTCCTTAATACAAAAAAGTGATGATTATTATAGTAGAAACTATAGTATATAAGTATAACATTGTTTTTAAAAGGAAGTAACAAAGAAAAATGAAATCTATTACAGAAGATGGGAAAAAAGGTATTACAACTGGAAATAGAAGGGGAGGTGGAGCAAGATGGCCATAGGACCCTCAAGTGATCATCCCCTTCTCAAAGGAACACCAGCTTAACAGCTATCCATACATGAAAGCACCCTCATAAGAACTAAAAATCAGGTAAGTAATCACAATACCTGGTTTTAACATCATAGCAAGGAAAGATGCACTGAAGAGAATAAGAAAGAGAGTGCTGAATTGCTGACAGCAACCGTCTCTCATCCCCACCAGTGACCACATGGCACTGAGAGAGATTCCGTATATTTGAAGGAAGAAGAGCGTAGTTATGTTGAACTTTGCTTTGGAAGCCAGTGCTGCCTGTCACAGCAGAAAGCAACAAGGGGCAGAATTCAGCTGACATCAACACACGGATCATTCAGACCAGCCATAGCAGAGGGAAATTGTCTATCCTGGCAATTGGAAACCCATCACTGAAAGATAAAGCACTCTGGGGTCCTAATAAACTTGAAAGGCAGTCTAGGCCATAAGGACTGAACATCCTGGGAAAGTCCTGATGCTGTGCTGGACTTGGATCCAGTAGACTTCTGGTGTATGTGACCTAGTGACATCCCTGCTGGGGCAGCCAAGAAAGTGCTTGCATCACTTCTCCCTCAACCATAGGCAATGCAGCTTGCAGCTCCAGGAGAGATACTTTCCTTATGCTTCAAGAGAGGGGAGGAAATAATAAAGAAGACCTTGTCTTGCAACTTGGTTACCATATCAGCCAAAGTACAATAAAGCACCAGGAAAAGTCCTGAGGCCCCGATTCCGGGCACTAGCTTCCAGATGACATTTCTAGACACACCCTGAGCCAGAAGGGAACCCACTGTCTTGAAGGGAAGGACTAAATTACAGCAGGATCCATTACCTGCTGACTTAAAGAGTCTTTGGGCCATGAATAAACATCGAAGATAGCCAGACAGTACATGACATGGGCCTTGGGTAAGACTTGGTACCATGCTGGCTTCAGATGTGATCCAGCACAGTCTCAGTTGTGGTAGCCATGGGGAGAGACAGATTCAGCTTGAGGAAAGGAGGGAAGAACAAAGGGGACTTTGTCTTGTAGCTTTGGTACCAGCTAAGCCACAGTGAGGTAGAGCACCAAGTGGGCTCCTGTTGTCCCCAGTTCCAGGTCTTAGCTCCTGGAAGGCATTTTTTGACCAACCCAGGTAGAGAGGGAAGCCCACTGCCATTAAGGGAGAGACACAGGCCAGAAGCATTTACCACTAGCTGATTATAGAGCACTTCAGCCTTGAGTGAACAATAGAGGTAGCCAGGAAGAGGTCATCATGGGCCTTGGATGAGATCCAGTGCCATGCTGGCTTCACGTCTTACCCAGCACAGCCCCAGTGCTGGTGGCCACACTGCTGCCTGTGTCACCCTTCTTTTAGCTCCAGGCAGCTGAGCATGGGGAAAGGAACTCCATTTTTTTGTCAAAAAATAGGGGAAGGAACAAGAGTCTCTGCCTGGTAACCCAGGGAATTCTCTCAGATTGTACCCAAGACCACCAAAGCAGTACCTCTATGAATCTGTAAGAGTTACAGTGTTACTGGACTTGGGGTGCCACCTAATGCAGATATGGCTGTAGCGACCAAAGACTTAGCTCACAATAATCAATTCCCATGAATACCTGGGAAGCCTTCCAAAGGCTTGTTCCTTGTACAAACAAGTCCAGACTGTGAAGACTACAATAAATAACTTGTTATTCAGTGCCCATACATCAACAAATATCCAGAAGCATCAAGACCATCCAGGAAAACATGACCTCCCCAGACAAACTAAATAAGGCACCAGTGATCCATCACAGAGTGATAGAGATACGTTACCTTTCAGTCAGGGAATTCAAAATAGCTGTTTTGAAGAAGCTCAATAAAACTTGAGATAACATAGAGAAGAAATTCAGAATCCTAATAGACAAATTTAACAAAGAGAATGAAATATTTTTGAAAATAAAACAGAAATTATGAAGTTGAAAAATTCAATTAACATACTAAAGAATGCATCAGAGTTTCTCAAAAACAGAATTGATCAAGCAGAGGACAGAATTAGAAAGCTGGAAGACAGGCTATTTGAAAATACACAGAAAACACAATCGAAAGAAGAAAAAATAATTAAGCATGCCTACAAGAGTTAGAAAATAGCCTCAAAAGGGGAAATCTAAGAATTATTGGCCTTAAGCGGAGGTAGAGAGAGAGAGAGATTGGGGTAGAAAGTTTATTTAAAGGGATAATATCAGTGAACTTCCCAAACCTAGGGAAAGATATCAATATCCAAGTACAAGAAGGTTACAGAGCACCAAGCAGATATAACTCAAATACAACTACCTCAAGACATTCAATAATCACAAAGATAAGGAAAGGATCCTAAAAGCATCAAAAGAAAAGTAACAACATAAAAAGTAGCTCCAATATATCTGACAGCAGACATCTCAGTGCAAACCTTACAGGCCAGGAGAGAGTGGCAGGACATATTTGAAAGGCTGAAGGAAAAAAATAACAAAAACAAACAAACAAAATGTATTCTAGAATAGTAAATCCAGCAAAAATGCCCTTCAAACATAAAGAAGAAATAGACTTTCCCAAACAAAAGCTGAAGGATTTCATCAGTACAAGATAAGTCCTAAAATAAATGCCAGAGAGAATTCTTCAATCTGAAAGAAATGCACATTAAAAACCAGTAAGAAGTCAACTGAAGGTATTAATAGAAAACTCACTGGTAGTAGTGAGTAAACAGACAAACAGAATATTAAGTATAACACTGTAATTGTGATGTATAAACTACTCATTCATTGAGAAGACTGAAAGATAAATGTACCAAAAATAACTGAAAAACTTTTTAATATATTTGCAACAACATGGATGGAACTGGAGAACATTATGTTAAGTGAAATAAGCAAGGCATGGAAAGTCAAGCATCACATATTCTCACTCACTTTTGGGAGGTAAAAAGTAAAACAACTGAACTCATGAAGATAGATAGTAGAGTGATGGTTACCAGAGGCTGGGAAGGGAAGGTGAGGATGGTTAATGGGTTCAAAAACGTAGTTAGATAGAATGAATAAGATCTAATAGTATCTGACAGCACAATAGGGTGATTATAGTCAACAATAATTTATTGTATAAAAAGATTGCATATGCTCTCCAAGTTTACAAAGGTTTTGAGTGGAACAGAAAAAAATGTAATTGTTTATTGATCTGACTTCAAAAGCCGATGCTCTCTTTTATGCATATGTCCTTGATTTTGAGAGGAGCTAACATGTATAGATTTTGCAGAGGGAGAGAAACAGGACAATGAGAGGCACTCAGAAGAGGAGAAAGATGATAAAATAATGGCACCATGCAAGCAGGGAGGGGGGGAATATTTTAAAAGGTGAAATGTTCAACAGTGTCGTGTGCTCCAGAAAAGTCACAAAAGGTAAATGGATATAACATTATTATGTAGACTATTTAAGAGTATAAATAAACTCAAAATTATGGGTGACTTATTTGCTTCTATGTCTTCTAATGCCATTATTCTCACCCCTGACTTCTAAGCAAGAAAAGCCAGGGTCATCTTCATCTTCTTGTTGCCCCTCATAGTTCTCATATTTTCACAATCAATTGATCCCACAGCATATTGGCTCTTCTTCCAATCTGTCCCTGAAGTCTCTTCATTTTTCTCTTTTGTTACTTCCATCCTTTTCTTACAAATTATCTCCCTTAATCCTTTACCTGCTTAAAAATAATAAATGAAAAGTATATAAAATTCCGTCATTAGCTTACATCAAGTTGGGAAAAAAACAGTCTTCTCTAGAAGAAGTTCAAGGAATTCACAGATCTGACATCAAAAGACCAAATTAAATATATATTATTAAAATAGCAGAAAATGATTATTTTTTATTTATTAAAATATGCTAACAGAAAGAAAATAACTCTTTTTCAAGTTGTTTAATGTGAAATACTTGTATTAACTTTCCTTTTGCTTTTCCTTCGTTATTACTCACATTTAGATTTTTTTCAAGACCTACGGAAAGGAGGTGAGGTTTTCCAAGGAAAATGGTAACTTAATTATACACAGAACAGCAAGTTAAGGTGGGGAAAGTATTACATAGTAGTTACAAGAATAGACAATCGGCTTTCCCATTACTATATCTATCTGTAACTTCTATGATTTACTTAACTAATTCTGTCCATGGTTTATTTTGTAAATTGTAGCATAATTGTGCCTGCCTTATGTTATTGTTTTGAACCTTAACTAAATGTGTGGCATGTGAGTAAAAAACATGAAAAACATAAATATATAACACAAACAAATGTCTAGCTCAATAAGTAATAGTCATTATTTTACTAACACATATATTTTATTTTTATAATAATAATTTGTTGTGAATCAATATTTCTTATCGGCACTCTTCTACTAAGAACTTTCATACATTCATAAAACTAAATCCTTTGGTAACTATGATTAGTAGTATGCAGTTTATACACAGACTGGCATTAAGGACCTCAAATAAAGTTCTTCTCAACTCAGAAGACAGCATTGCTGATGTTTTACATTTAAAAACTCCCTTTACTTTTATTCTGTATATTTCCTTCTTCTCTGCTATGATTATTTTTTCTTTTTTTTGGTACCATGAAACCCAGTAGAAAGTCATTATATGCACATCCTTTCTTCCCATATTGGCCATCACAATTCACTTACTAAGCCAAAGTACTTATCTTAAATTGTCTTAATACATCTAAATTGTCATTTATCCACAATACATAATTTCTTAAATCAGTTCTAGCTATTCTCTAAACTTCCTATAGTAGTTTACATATTCCTTTTCAGTCTTTAAACAAATATTAAACAGATTTTATAATTGACAGTAGAGATGTTTAATGGAAAACATGTGATTTTTTTTGTTTACTGTCCCTCTATAGTTTTATTATTTCTCCCTTACCTCAATTTTTGCCCTCTGTTGTGCTCAAGCAGAAATACTTTACTGTTTCCTGATTGCCAAGGATCCATTTTCTGCTTTCAAATCACTTCAACAGACTCCTTCACATCTTGTGATAGTTTTATGAACCTATTTTCCACACTATATTTAAAAGAAAATCTAATATGGAATTGTTTTCCCATATTGCCAAACAGTGTTGAAGTTGCTGTAACCTGATTTGTTGTGAGGAATGGTGCCATGTTTTGGTGGTGTTCACATAAACATGTCCTGGCACTCTCAATAATTAGGACAAAATACACCATTTCATTTGGCCAATATACTGAGCTAACTTCTGACTTACTCATCTCTGGCATCAAAAACCACCGAGGCTGAACATCCATAGAAACCAAATATTTGCATAAAGGTGTCTTAGAGGAAATGGAAAAATCGGAGTGCAAATTAAAATTGCATTTTATTATTGACAATAGTCTCAATTATTTTTTTTTAAAATAAGTGTATGTAGAAAACATTTGCCTAAACAAACAATAAAATAAAATGTACTGAATAAACTTTTTATTTATCAAAAGTGAAATTTTCACAGCCTATTATGGGATAGAATGTATGTTGGTACACACTGAGTCCTCAGGAATCACCATCACAAACCAATAAATATGCATTCTTGTCTTATTCCTTGAAGAGCAAAAGCTATGTGGTTGTAACGTACTCTAAGCATATAAAATCCTTTCCTGCTTGTGGTTGAGTGTGGAAATTCACTGCAGACAAGAAAGGAGGAAGAAATTACTTTGCTTTTTCCTTACCACGGCAGGTCAAGAAAAATAAAAGATTTTGAAAAATGAAAGACTTCTTTCCAACATATATGTACTTTGTGGTTCAAAAGTGGACTGCACAGATGTCTTCTCTACAATTACACATAGGTCCCTTTCTTATTACAGTGACGGAAAATCAGTGACACCCATAAATTGGAATTTGAAAAAATAAATGAAATTGAACTCATACAACTTAAATGGCTTGAAATGTTTTGATTTTTTTTTCAACTTAGGGATTCTAAGGACAAGCTTCTAAAACTGTATGCTTCTATTATCTAACTTTCTGCAGTATTTTATCTCTCAAAAAGAAAAATAGAAAGCTGTATTTTTTTCTTACATTCTATAATAGCAAATTAACTAAAGTTTAAACCTTTGTTAAAGTTGTATTTTATTTTTAATCTGCTGGAATTTATTAAACTCTTGATACTTTGATTGAGATTACCAATTCCCTAGCCTGTGACAAGTGCAGGTGACTTTCTAACTCAAGTCATGTAGTCCACCACAAGGTTTACGTGAACATGAATGGGCTCTGACCAGATTCAGACACACAAAAGAATTCCTCAAACCTTTGGTCCATACACTTTTCTGTTAGTTTTACTTTGATGGGTCCAGAGAGGGAACTGAAGGATCCAGCCTGACAGTCTAAAGAAGTAATTTATTTTTACTGGGAGTAGGGAAAATGTAAGTACCTTATGGGCAATCAGAAATCTAAGGTAATACTGCATCTCTTGGCTCTAATAGGCATCTATATTCTGATGTACATTCTCTGTACCTACATTTTCCTTTGTCACAGTAAGAGAACCACACTTCAGGGAAAATTTCTAGGTAAATTGTTTCCAGAAATGTAATAGCAAAAGGAACAACATTGTATTCTATTGTAACCATATCATTTAATGGTACATTTCCTCCTAGATGCTTCACTGAAGTCCTTTTGCGAGTCAAAGAGATCATGTCCTCACTATAGATATTTACCTTGGCATAACATTGCCTCTTTTTGTCTACCCACCTTACCTTGCTGAGACAGGAGGCCATTCAGGGAAGTAGGCAAAATCAAACCTTGTGTTAAGGTTAATCAAGGGGAAGACAGAATTCTGGATGTGTGTTCAAGGGAAGGTGAGTTTTTTCTTTGTACAATTCAGTTAGTCTGTTACTGGGTTCTCTGTAATGCTGGTATCTCTCCCTCTCACTTGTGTTGTCTTCTTCAGCGAAGAGACACTTCAGCACTGTTCCCAATCACTCTTTCTCTCCTTCCTTCTCTCTCTATCTCTTTCACTTCCTTCTTTCTCCTCCCCTTTGTCTTAATACATTTCCAAATACTTGATGTTTTGTTTAAAAAAATGAAAATATTCAGAATACAACTAAAAAGTTTGTAATAATTAGCATCTTATTACTATTACAGTATAACTATTTTATAGTCTGTGTAAATATATCCCTATATCAAAATACTTGTTGGCTCAACTCCTGCACTCACTATGACACTGTTTGAAGTCAGCTTTTTTTTTCTTATAATAGTGCTTTTTTGAATTTTCATGAAGCATAGTTTTTATGTATTGCATAAAAATACTTGATATATTTTTTGTGACAGTATGATGACCTGAAAAGCTGTCTGTTGTTTTTTGTTGTTGTTGTTGTTATGTTTTGTTTGAGACGGAGTCAATTCTGTCGCCAGGTTGGAGTGCAGTGGCCCAATCTCTGCTCATTGCAATCTCCGACTCCCTGGTTCAAGCAATTCTCCTGCCTCAGCCTCCCGAGTAGCTTGCATTACAGGCATGCGCCACTACCACCAGCTAATTTTTGTATTTTTAGTAGAGCCGGGGTTTCACCATGTTGGCCAGGATGGTCTCGATCTCCTGACCTCATGATCCCCCGCTTAGTTTCCCAAAGTGCTAGGATTATAGGTGTGAGTCACCGCGCCCAGCCAAGTTGTCTGTTTTTTATTTACAAATAGCACAAAATGTGCTATTGCATAACATGATCTGCTCATTTCAGTATTTTTTCAGGAAATAACTGCCATAAAGTCATGTGCATTCAATTGTTATAAACCTAGATTTTACTTTTTGACTGCAGTGAAATAGTACATCCATGAAAATGTACTATTGGCATACCAACCGGCAGCCTAGTGGCTGAAAATTCTTACTTTCTCCTTAGGGCTCACATTTTGGCCTGTGGCTTCTGATATAATCTAGCTTTTCTACAATAGCCAAGAAAACATGACATATATTTCCATTGTTATGGCCAGTGAGTAGGAAAATACAGAAAATACCAGAAGATACTAAGAAACTATGAACATTCAGGTACCGTGCTAAATGTTTATTATGTATTATCATTTAATTCTCAAAACAGTCATGTGTTAAAATTATTATGATGAGCCTTAGACTTGGAAAGATGAAGTAAATTCCCAGGGGTCTCATAGTTCCTTAGTAATGGAGCCTGGACTGAGATGTGAGTTGTTTGCTTAGTGCCTGCCCCACTCCACCAGTGTGTTGAACATCAGTCTGGCCACTCATCTTTTAAAAATGTATCTGACTACAGTCCTTGATTTGTGACATCACTTATTGAGCCCTGTTTTCAAAGACAGATGAGTTTGGGGAAATGTCATCTTTTCCCAAAAAGGAAAGTTCTAAAGTATAATATACTTGTAGACTAGAGGAGCAGCCCCACTTTAGTATTGCGTTTTATCCTAATTAATTTAATAAGCAATTTTTTTCATTAAAAAAGATATGCTGTTACTTTCCAGTTTTGTAACACAAATGAGAGACTGGTTTACCTGTTGGATGGAAGAAAATAGTTTAGTTATCTTGTCTAGGACTTGATCCTCTGCCAGGAAAGATGAAAACAGCATATTTGAACATAAATCCAGAATCAGAGCCAGGAATTGCACTTTTTTCCTGTTTATACATCCAAGACTTAGTAGAGAAACCTTGGCTTACAATCTCAATTTTCAATACAGGGGCCTCATGACTTCATTTGTATATACTCCTTGGACTACCTATTTATGTATCAGCTTGTCTTAATCAAGGTTAGATATATCATATTTATATATATATATATACACACACACAATATTATATCTATCTGTCTCTATATAATATTATATCTATCTATTTATCTATCTATCTATTAGAAATGACTTTAGGGTTTGTGAGAATTATTTGGATGACCTGGAGGTACCCTGTCCACCTCTGAGTAGGAGGAGCTCCATAAGCACTGTCACCACTATCTACCTAATTCTTCAGGAAGTAATTTGAGTCATGCTAGACACTCTTATTTTTCCTAAAACCTTTTGATCCTATTCATTATTTATTTTAAGCCAGTGCATCCTACCTCAAATCTTAATCTTCATAGAAGCCACGAGGATATTATAAAAATATAGATTCTGATACAGTAGGACTAGGGTAAGGCCTAACAGTCTCCATTTCTAATAAGTTTCCAGGAGGCCTAACATTCCTGGCCTCTTTGGAGTGAGGGAGGTCTCTGTCCAAGGGAACATTCTGTCATAGGACAGTTACAGTGCAGGGCACCAAGGCCTTTATTGCCTACTAGTGGCAGATGGGAGTCTGGTAGTGGCTGTGAGTGGTGACACTACTTCCAGTGCTGCTCATCCCAAGGCCCCATTTTGAGTAAAAAAACCTTAGACTACTGGTTTTCATCATATGATTCTGGATAACCAACATCAGCCTCTCCTGGGAACTTTTTTTTTGTTTTTTGAGTCGGAGTTTAACTGTTGCCCAGGATGGAGTGTGGTGGTACAATCACGGTTCAGGGCAGCCTCAACCTCCTTGGGCTCAGGTGATCCTCCCACCTCTGCCTCCCATGTAGCTGGGACTACAAGTGTGCACCAAAATGCCTAGCTAATTTTTGTACTTTTTGTGGAGATGTGGTTTCGCCATGTTGCTCAAGCTGGTCTTGAACTCCTGGGCTCAAGCAGTCCACCCACCTCAGCCTCCCAAAGCACTAGGATTACACACATGACCCACCATTCCAAGCTCTGAGAACTTCTTAGAGCAGCATAATCTGAGCCTTCTTCCCAATATCGAAAACTCTCAATCTGATGCCTACTAAAGTTTGAAGAATCACTTCAAACTTCATAACACTTTATAACACTTGCTGTCTCTCCATCCCTTTTGCTAATGTGCATACCAAATCCCTTTTAGACTCACCAGAGGACCTTTTTACTGGTCTTTCTCTTCCCCTCTTTTTCGTTAACAGTTAGAATTTTATTAAAAATAATAAAATACTTAATATTATAAAGTTCCTTAAATGCTAGTGAGAGACTTAGACCTTCCATAAGACCAGAAGCCACACACACTGACTGTCCCCACCAAGGATTAGTCAAACAACATTTTCCACTCCCAGCCACTCTCAGTCTCCCACCTGCCACTTACTAGGCAGTGAAGATCTTGGTGCCCTGCACCCATGATTAGCTCATGACAGAATATTCCCTTGGAAGAGCCCTCACTCACTCCAAAAAGGCCAGGAATGTTAGGACTCCTGGACATTCGAAGGTGTAGGGCAGCTTTGGACTAGAAATGAAAGGACAAGAGCAGCAGAATAACTTGTAAAAGTTCAAAGCAGGGCTCCGTTTAATACCAGGAACAGTTTTACCCCACCTCAGTGGCTGACATGCACCCATTCCACCTCCTTTTTCCCTACCTACAAACTATCCTTCACATTGCTAACCCAGTGATTTTTAAATTGAAAATCAGGATATTTATTCCTCCTTAAATCTCTTCTTGCAAACTAAAGTCTGCAAGTTTGTAACCTAGTACCTATAGACTAATTAAAATAAATACTAATGATTTGCAAACAATAAGTGATGATTCAAGGTAAAATTTCCAGTTAGAGTATCATATACGGACGCAAAAAGTTGCTGGATGTGAGTACTCATATTGATATGATTTGGCTGTGTTCCCACTCAAATCTCGACTTGTAGCCCACATAATTCCCATGTGTCATGAAAGGGACTCAGTGGAAGGTAATTGAATCATGGGGATGGGTTTTTCCTATTCTGTTCTCACGATAGTGACTGAATCTCCCAAGATCTAATGGTTTTATAAAGCAAAGTTCCCCTACACAAGCTCTCTGTTGCCTGCCACCATACAAGGTGTGACTTTGCTCCTCATTTGCCTTCTGCTATGATTGTGAGGCCTCCCAGCCATGTAGAACTGTGAGTCACTTAAACCCGTTTCCTTTATAAACTACCCAGGCTCCGGTACGTCTTAATTAGCAGCACGAGAACATACTAATACAGTAAATTGGTACTGGTAGAGTGGGGTGCTGCTGTAAAGATACCCAAAAATGTGGAAGCAACTTTGGAACTGGGTAACAGGCAGAGGGTGGAACAGTTTGGAGGGCTCAGAATATGATAGGAAATAGTGGGAAAGTTTGGAACCTCTTGGAGATTTGTTGAATGACTTTGACCAAAATGCTGATAGTGATATGGATAATAAGGTCCAGGATGAGGTGGTCTCAGATGGAGATGAGGAACTTGTTGGGAAATGAAGTAAAGATCACTTTTGCTATGCAAAGAGATTGGCAGCATTTTGCTCCTGCCTTAGAGGTCTGTTGAAGTTTGAAGTTGACAGAGATGATTTAGGGTATCTGGGGGAAAAATTTCTAAGTGGTGAAGCATTCAAGAAGAAGCAGAGCATAAAAGTTTGGAAAATGTGCAGCCTAATGATGCATCAGAAAATAAAAATCCATTTTCTGAGCAGAAATTCAAGCCAGCTGCAGAAATTTGCATAAGTAACAAGGAGCTGAATGTTAATCATCAAGACAATGGGGGAAATGTCTCCAGGGCATGTCAGAGACCTTCACAGCAGCTCCTCCTATCACAGGTCCAGAGGTCTAGGATAAAAATTAATGGCTTCCTGGGCTACGGCCAGGGCCTCCCTGCTCTGTGCAGCCTAGGGACTTGGTTCCCTGCATCCCAGCTGCTCCAACTGTGGCTAAAAGGGGCCAAGGTACAGCTCAGGCTGTGGCCTCAAAGTGGGCATGCCCCATCCTTGGCAGCTTTCACATGGTGTTGAGCCTCCAGGTGCACAGAATTCAATAAATAAAGTTTGGGAACCTCTGCCTAGATTTCATAGGATGTATGGAAACACCTGGATGTCCACGCGGAAGTTTGCTGCAGGTGCAGGGTCCTCATGGAGAACTTCTTCTAGGGCAGTGCAGAAGGGGAATGTGGGGTGGGAGCACCCACACAAAGTCCCCAGTTGGGCACTGCCTAGTGAAGCTTTGAGAAGAGGGCCAATTTTCCTCCAGACCCCAGGATAATAGATCCACCACAGCTTGCACTGTGTAGCTGGAAAAGCCACAAACACTCAATGCCAGCCCATGAAAGTAGCTGGGAGGGAGGATGTACCCTGCAAAACCACAGGGGGAGAGTTGCATAAGACCATGGGAATTCATTTTTGCAACATGACCTGGGTGTGACACATGGAGTCCAAAGAGATCCTATTGCAGCCCGAAGATTTGACTGCCCTGCTGGATTTTGAACTTGCATAGGGCCTGTAGGCCCTTCACCTTGGTCAATTTCTCCCATTCGGAATGTGCGTATTTACCCAATACCTGTACCTTCGTTATATCTAAGAAGTAACTAACTTGCTTTTGATTTTACAGGCTCATAGGCTGAAGGGACTTGCCTTGTCTCAGGTAAAACATCAGACTATGGGCTTTTATGTTGATGCTGAAATGATTTAAGACTTTGGGAGACTGTTGGGAAGGCATGATTGGTTTGAAATGTGAGGACATGAGATTTGAGAGGGGCCAGAGGTGGAATGATATGGTTTGGTTTTGTCTCCATCCAAATCTCATCTTTAATTGTAGCTCCCATAATTCCCACATGTCATGGGAGGGACCCAGTGGAAAGTAATTGAATCACAGGGATGGGTTTCTCTAATTCTGTTCTCATGATAGTGAATAATTATCTCAAATACGATGGTTTTATAAAGGGAAGTTCCCCTACACAAGCTCTTTCTTGCCTGCCGCCAAACTTGACTTTGCTCTTCATTTGCCTTCTTCCATGATGGTGACACCTCCCCAGCCATGTGGAACTGTGGGTCAATTAAACATTCTTTATAAATTGCCCAGTCTCTGGTATGTCTTTATTAGTGGAGTGAGGACAGACTAACACATATATAGGGAAAAAAATGATAATGCTTCATGGATATCAGTGTTCTTGACCCCTTTTTCTCAAACTGTTAAAGAAACACGGGGAAAAATACAAGTGTAAATCTGAGAGGTGCTAGAGTAGGTTTTGTCTGTATTTGGAAAAATGTAAAATAATAGTAGTACTTGCTACTTTGGCTTTTCAACTTATACCTTAACTTGTAGATGGATTGGCTGAATAACTTCTCTCAGCCTCTATATTAATTTTTAAAAGACATTCTAGAATAGAGATTGGAAAATTTGGGTCAAACTAGGTAGTTTAGAAAGTTATAATTATCTGTAATTGCTTTATTTCCATGCCAAACTTTTTTAAAATATGAAAGATATTAAATAAAGCTGGTGTTCTTTTTCCATTTGTAGTGCCACTATTTGGCATTTTGGTGTAAGAAATAGAGTTCAAAATGTTTTTCACACCTAATTTTTCTCCCCAGATCTGTTTTTAGGTTAGGTAGATGGACTCACTTATGAAGTTCCTTCCAGAAGTTCTCATTGTGATATTTTCTTTTTGAAAACTGAACCTCTAGGTGTGGTTATAATCAGGGTTATTTAAAGAGGTACTTTAAGAACTTACCTAATGAGCAACACACAATTCTTTGAATTTAGAACTTGTTACGTCAAAAACACTTTCCTTTCATTTGAAGGCTTTTACTTTGCTTCTTTTTTCCCCTTTGCTTTTATTTTTTTTGAAGGATATTGCTAAGTAATGAAAGATTCAATATTAAATTAATTAAAAAGAGGTTCAAAAATAAAAAAAAATGAAGAAAACGGTTTCAAAAAAAACAGACTATGTAGCCTTATAAAAGTTTGCATCAAGGTTTATATAAAGTTTTTCTAAAAGTTATTGGCATTAGTGGTGGTGGCCATTAGGATAAATTAACTTGAAAATAGTCTAAGAAACATATTATACCGAGAGATGAAAAGAAATGTACTGTTTAGCCACATTATTTCTTTTCTATAACTGTAAGCAATTGACTTAAGAAGGCAGAAGCTTTCTTAAGTTCTGTGAGTCCACAAATGTTCAAATCACAATTATCAATACCACAGAGACAATTTTCTCTGAGATAATTGACAATTATCAATACAATTAAGACAACCAATTCTATTTTGAGTGTATGACTTTGTATAAATCATTTATCATTTCTGGGGTTCAGTATTCTGTATTACATTATGGAGAAGATTACCGTTGAAGATCCTTCCAGCTCTGAAATATTATGATTAGGTATGTAGTTAAGAAATTCATGCCAAGGGTTGGCTCCAGGACTTATTCTTCACCTGCCAAATATATATATATTTTTAATTCCTGATACACAGGAACTCAATGTGTCTAGATATCCCTTAAAACAAATTTTTGAATAATAAAATTTAATTTAAAATTTGGGGGCCGGGCGCGGTGGCTCAAGCCTGTAATCCCAGCACTTTGGGAGGCCGAGACGGGCGGATCACAAGGTCAGGAGATAGAGACCATCCTGGCTAACACTGTGAAACCCCGTCTCTACTAAAAAATACAAAAAACTAGCCGGGCGAGGTGGCAGGTGCCTGTAGTCCCAGCTACTTGGGAGGCTGAGGCAGGAGAATGGCGTAAACTCGCGAGGCGGAGCTTGCAGTGAGCTGAGATCCGGCCACTGCACTCCAGCCTGGGCGACAGAGCGAGACTCCGTCTCAAAAAAAAAAAAAAAAAAAAAAAAAAAAAAAAAAATTTGCATTAAATTCCATTGTCAACATTTCATAGTGATTTCACTCCGTCCTATCAATAAGACAATTTCCTTATACTTTTCATATGTTTGTTGTTTTAATAGTTGAAGAAATAGCTATCTCTATATTAAAACATTTCTCAAAGAGTCCACATAAATATCCAAAACTTTTAATTATAAATTTAAGAAGAAAAGGTAAATATATAAAAGCAATATGTCATTTTCCACTAGATTGTTGTACTTTTTCTGATTTGTTTTAAATTTTTTAGCACAAAGATTGAATCATTTTATGTAACTTTATGGCTAATGTGATTAGAAAACACATTGATGCATAATATAAACATTATATGGTCACATGGACTTTTGAAGTGATGTCTGACATACCAAATGTTAATCCATTGTATACATTCTTTTATACATAGTCAAGTGATAGCTATGTAATAGGCTTAATAAAATAGTAAACAGCTCATTTGTTCTTCCTCTTTTGTCTAATTACCCAGCTTTCACCAATGAGGAAAATTTGATACCAAAAATATATCATTGTAAGTAGAAAACGGTTTTTTTTTTTTTTTTTTTTGAGACGGAGTCGCTCTGTCGCCCAGGCTGGGGAGCAGTGGCCGGATCTCAGCTCACTGCAAGCTCCGCTTCCCGGGTTCCCACCATTCTCCTGCCTCAGCCTCCCGAGTAGCTGGGACTACAGGCGCCCGCCACCTCGCCCGGCTAGTTTTTTGTATTTTTAGTAGACACGGGGTTTCACCGTGTTAGCCAGGATGGTCTCGATTTCCTGACCTCGTGATCCGCCCGTCTCGGCTTCCCAAAGTGCTGGGATTACAGGCTTGAGCCACCGCACCCGGCCAGAAAACGGTTTTGTTTCACTTTGCTGTTCTTTATTTTTAAAATGTATTCCAAGATTGAAAGACCTAAGACATCACAGACAGTACGAGGAATTTTTGTGCCCACAGACCTTGTGGAAGCTATGTTGGGGCTAGAGTTTGGAGTATGAATGAGCTGGAAGTAGGGAGCCATAATAAATAATGAGATTTTGATGATTTTTTTTCTTTTTACGTAAGACAACACTATATGGCTTTTTGAGTCCTGGAATTTTATGACATTCAGAAGATGGATGAGAAGAGCATTTCCATTAAGATCATTAAGGCAAGATTGTGAAGGTAATTTTAAGAGGAACAAGAGACTGTAGTACTAGAATCAGATCATCTGCCACTGTGTCATTAACCTGATACTGTAGCTAATGTTCTCCAGTTTCCTTCTCCCTAAATATGAAGATAATAAAAGTATTCATTTTCTGTTTAATAGAAATATAAGGTTAACACAAATAGTACACTTAAAGCACTTATTTAAAGTATCAAGCAGTTTGTAGTACAATATTGTTTATTAATAAACATAATGTACATAGATTGGATTTTTAATAAGTGGTATCTATAGTAATAAGTTCCTTAAATCTATTACCTAATCTAAAACTAACAATAACTCTATAGAACACAAGTTAATACCCTTTACAGCTGAATTTTACTGTTGAGAAAACAGTCTTGTCCATGCCCTACAGATTATTGAGAAATAGAGCCAAAATTTAAATCCAGGATGGAAGATACCCTAATCTGCATTTGAGCACCAAGTAAGTTCTAAGAACCACTTTAAAATTTATTTTGTATATTATAAATAAGTATTATGCTTAAAATTTCATATGTGGTAATCAGAATTCAAACTAAGTCTATGGGTCTCTATGTTTCTGCTTCAAAATAATCAATCACTGTTACAATATTTCTTCCATAATGTGTATTGAGGCTGAAACAGATCTATGTAATTTTTATTTTACACAAGATATAGAGTATCTCAAATAAGTGTAAATTTGCAAAAAGCATTTTGAGATTTAATGTTAAGAGTTTTCATCAATAAGTATAGACATTTTGAAAGGAAGTAGCCCAGCCCGTCTATGGGAGAAAAAGAGAAATAAGCCTATAATTTCTTTTAATCTTACCATGATCTGAGACAATCATTAACAATGGTGTCTAACTTACTCCCAAGAGAAATTATAAATGAGAGACAGAATAATCCCCCAACCATAACTCTTTGTGAGATATTATGTTAATTCAGTGGTTGGTAGAATGTGCCGAATTATCTTATTTAAAACACACACACATACACACACACAAAACATTTTCTCACTCATCAAGGAAATTACCACTGTCAACAATTCCATTTGACTTTACAAATAAATGTTGCTCCTAAATTTGCCATTGAATATAGGACCAGTTGATAGATTAAATTAAGTAAGCCTTCCTCCAACTCATCCATCTCTATTAGCAACGACAACCTTTTAATGAAGACATTCACACCATAACTACAATATAGCACATGCTGAATTCCTCTAGTACCTTCTAACTAGCACACCAGTGTATGCTATACAAAAGCCAATAATAGAAAATTGATCTAGGAAGAAACAGTTTTATTTGTTCTGAGGCATGAAACACAGTTTATCATGAGTAAATTCAGGAAAGATTTTATATGAGTTTTTTTGTCTGAAATAAAATATGGGGAAAACATAAGCAACAAATATACTAAAGACATAATGGCATTGCACGTGACATGTAGGCAACAGAAACAAAATTAATAAATAACATAAATAAGTAGCTTTCAAGATTTGACTTGGGTGATAGGAATTGTTCATTATCTAATGTCAGATATTGCCTAGAGGAAGTGTATTCTTTTCATTCATATCTGGATCATCACACATTTACATAAAAACAGTAGTTGACTGCTAGTATCAAACACCTAATTGCAATAGCCTACACGTTAAAAGGTTTATTTTTCTCCTGTATCAAGAAGCCCTGTATTAGTCGATTCTCACACTGCTAAAAAGACATACCTGAGTCTGGGTAATTTATGGAAAAAAAGAGGTTTCATTGACTCACTCTTTCACAGGCTGCCCAGGAAGCATCGCTGGAGAAGCCTCAGGAAACTGACAATCGTGGAGGAAGGCGAAGGGGAAGCAGGCACATCTTTACATGGTGAAGCAGGGGAGAGAGTGCAAAGCAGAAGGTGCTACACACTTTTAAACAATCACATCTTGTGAGAACTCACTCACTATCATGAGAACAGCAAGGGGGAAATCTGCCTTCATGATCTAATCATGTCCTACAGGTCCCTGCCCCAACATTGGGAATTACAATTTGACATGAAAATTGGGTGGGGAAGCAGAGCCAAACCATATCAAGTTCACAGTGGGCAGTTTCTGTCATTTTTTCAGTGGTTCAGGATATTAGGACGAAGCCTCTGTGCTTTTTTGAGCCTTATTTATCATGATCTCAACACAGCTGCCATAGCCTTCTCCAGTCATGTTTGAGGGTGCTAGAATGAGAATGGGACAAGAGCAGTAAGTGATGCCCCCTCAACTAAATTACAAGAAATTATAGTGCTTTTTCTAAAACCTCATCCAAGGGCTCCTGCTTATATTTCCTTGGCACCGTCATCTCAAATGAGTTTTATACTAAAAAGTTTGCCACTAACCCACATACAGGAATTTTCTTACTAATGACAAAGATGAGAATATCTGTAGGAGAGGCAAGCAGGAATTTTTGTCAACTGCAACCTAGTGAAACTTACTTCACAACTGACACAGAGAAAAGTGTATATAATTTAAACGTTGTATTTATTATAAAATTATGGACTGGTAATGATAGCATGAGTTGAATTATCAGATGATAATTGTGAAATTTAAAAGTTAGTATTTCCCAGTCAGGCATGGTGGCTTGCACCTGTAATCCCAGCAGTTTGGGAGGCCAAGGTGGGCAGATCACCTGAGGTCAGGAGTTCAAGACCAGCCTGGCCAACATGTTGAAACCATGTCTCTACAAAAATACAAAAATTAGCCAGGCATGATGGTGGGTGCCTGTAATCCCAGCTACTTGGGAGGCAGAGGCAGGAGAATCACTTGAACCTGGGAGGTGGAGGTTGTAGTGAGCCAAAATGGTGCCATTGCACTCCAGCCTACATGACAGAGCAAGACTCTGTCTCAAAAAAAAAAAAAAAAAAAAAAAATTAGTATTTACCATCAGTCTGCTAAAACATATTATAAAAAATAAAAGTGGAAATTCACTTAGCCAGTTAAACCAAGTGATTACAAGCATCAGTTTCAAGTTTCAAGTTTTCATAAAAGAATTTTAATATTCCTCACACTTATTCTAATGTTATTAGTTAGTTTTTAAAGAAATGGTTATGTAGCTACAAAAAAAATAGTTCCACAATAGTTCCACAAATACACCTACTATTTACAAACTAAAAGTAAAAATTAATTTAACATAAATAAATAGAATTGTTATATATATGTATACATGTATATATGATTCCAGTCAGAAACAGAACAACTTTACCTGGCACTCAAACTTTCTACTTTCAAAACAGTCTTCAATTTGACTTAGCATATTATTTTCAAAAGTAGGATATCCAATTTGGACATATTAATGAATAATAAATAGTGGGAAATACACCCTTAAATTGATTTACT
Source organism: Colobus angolensis palliatus (assembly GCF_000951035.1). Lineage (NCBI taxonomy): Eukaryota > Metazoa > Chordata > Mammalia > Primates > Cercopithecidae > Colobus > Colobus angolensis. The sequence goes on along the minus strand of NW_012121154.1, from coordinate 1,201,127 downwards.
TCAGAAGCTTCATTATGTATTCCTCACCTTCCTTTATATGTTGCTTTATCATTTAAACTATAAACGGTATAAGAGTTTATGGACACATAGGGATAAAACAGATATTTTATGCAATTATAAAATTTGTAAAGAAAAATTACTCAAAAATGTCAGCATGTGTGTTGTACTTTATTCATTCATAAAATTAGTATATGGAGCAATAACACATAAAATTTTATTAAATATAAAAAGATATACTATGCATATTAAATTTTATATTTTCAATTTTGTTCTTTTTGCAAGAAAATTTTGCTACTTAATAAAACATTATTTGATATGATGTATATATTTGAAGGCTGAGTGAGTGAGTGATATGTTGGAAGTATTTTCTTGAAAAATATGTTTTCAGTTACTTAAAAGATGCAATAAGTTGTAAGGCCTTAATATAGTTGCAGTACTAATATAATCGATTTGCTCCTTTCTGCAATAGATAGAAATGAGTGACTAACAAATTAACAAAGTATAACTCCTTCAGGAAATTCAAGATAATAATGAGCAACTTGATTTATTATTCCGCAAATGTTCTATTTACATTATGTATCCTGAATAAGTGCCAGAATATTTTTTATTCAGTAAATATGACTGCATGCATTTTCTTATATTACATTTTACAGAAGACAGATGGCCCTAGCATGTGTTCCCTCTTGGCATATGATCTAAATTCCTGATTCCAATGAGTATGCATGTATATATTTGCATGCAGATGTGTATGTACATCAAATAGAAATGTAGTCTTTGACACCACACATTTTTGTCTCGTGATGGAAGAAAAAAATCTGATTATTAAAAACAAATAAAGAGGAAAGAATTTTGATTTTTTATGAAACTGCACATTTCATAGAAATGGGACAGAAAGGCCTTTCCAAACTTTCTGAAGTAGATTTTTGTAAATATTCTTTATCCCCAAGTTTTAGTGTTGGATAGTACCTTAGAGGTCATCTAGTAACTAAGCCCTTGGTAAGAAAAGGCCTTGATGTCCTAGCCGGGAGACTTTAAGTGTATGAACAAGATCACAAAAGCAGAGGCAGAGCACTTTCATTTTGGGTAATAAAGCACATTATTCCAGTCTTTACAAGCAGGAAAAAGCTAGACAATCTGAAAATTAATTCTTTTTTAAGCCATCAAATAACTAAAATCACAGAGCAACCAAATAACCAAGACTCCAGGGAGAGACAGGCATTTGCAGGCAGAAAGACTCTGACTGCAAAATCGCTTCCTGAAACACACGCCACAAGACTCCATAGAAGCCTACACAAAGATATAGCTAAAGGTTTTCAATTAATTGTTAAAGAGTGAATGCAAGCATATGAGAGTGAAACCTCTGGGAACATGTATAAAGAGGCTCACACTCATGTAGGCTTTGCCTCCACAAATGCCACACACAACACTCATAAAGAAAATCACGGAGAACCCTTAGAAAACGCTGAAGCTCTGTCACCTTGGGAAGATAGGAGTGGTTTTCAGATACCATTGCTCCAACTCCAGCCAGACCCATTACCATCTTTCCTACAGAAAACAGCCTTGATCTGCGGGGGAAGGACAAATAAACTTATCACTTTAGGGCACTGGTAGAAAACCACTGCAGCTGGGAAAACCACAGGGTAAAAAAGCATTACCTCTGGGGATGATCAGGGTACATGCCATTCCAACCTCTAGTATTTGAGGAAATATAGGAGAAGTTGTAAAGGGCATACTACTGAGTCCCAGGGACACTGTACAATCCTAAGGCTGTGGCTTAATCTCAGCATCCCTTCTTCTCACCCACGTGATTACAAGTGTTTAGAAAACAACAGTGAAATGCAGCTGGGATGTCTGCAAGAGATATTTTTTTCTTATAATGCAAGAAATGCAATGTAATGTAATGCAAAGTAACGTAATGCAAAAGAAAGACCCAAACCAACATGGGGAAACAGCCATTGACATAAACAATACTCTGACAGTCTACCTGATAAAAAACAAGTATCATCGAAGGAATTTGAAGCCTGTGTGTGACACCTTAATGGGTGTGACTAAGTATGACCATTCCAACCAACTTCAAATCCAGCTTAATCCCTAATAGGCTTACATAAACCAACACCTTGCCAGCCTAGCACAAACTTCTCTAAGAATAAAACATTCTTACTTTCAGTAACTACTCTCCTTCATAAGGTGTCAGTTTTTAACAAAAAAAAATTATAAGGCAAACAACAAGGCAAAAGAGAGAAAGCAATCATCAAAGCAGACTTAGATATGACCAGGCAAATATTCTTAAGAATATGATTACTATGTTAAAGGTTCTAATGAAAAAGATAGACAACATGTAAGATCAGATACATCATTTCAGCAGACTGACGGACACAGTAAGAAAATATTCAAATGGAATATTAAATATTAGAAACATGGTAATGTGAAAAATATACAAATAACGGTGAAGAATAATGCCTTCAGCACATCCATTGGTAGATTTGACATGCCTGAAGACATGATTGGTAAAATCACCCAAATGAACATAAAAACAATAAGACCATAAAGGAAAAGGAACAAAACAGAAAACAACAACAACAAAATATAGTCTCCAGGAGCTGTGTGAAAATACCAGTTTTACATTTGCATAATTGAAATTCAAGAAGGAGAAGAAAGGGAAAATGAAGTAGATAAAATATATAAAGGAATAATGTTCAAGAATTTTGCAAAATTAGTGGCAGACACCGAACCACAGACCCAAGAACCTCGGAGAGCACTAAGTAGAAAAATTAACACACATATATGTTATATTCAAGATGCTGAAAATTGAGTCAAGCACAACATATTGAGAGAAGTCAGAGAATGAGCACCTATTACCTGTATAGAAACAAAAATGAGAATTTCAGCTCACTCCCATTAAAAACAAACAAACAAAAAACAGGTAAGCAGGAATGAAATAAAGTAACACTTAAGTACTGAAAGAAGAAAAAGTAAACCCAGAATTCTATATATAGTAAATATATCTTTCAAAAAGTTGGATATATACCTTCTAAAACAAACAAAAGAACTTCATTTCACTTCTATTTATTTTAATTTCAAATTCTTTACATTCTTCATGTACATACAAGTTTCTGATTAAAATTATGTTTCTTCTGCCTGAAACATTTCTTTTAAACTTATCAAGATATAATTAATAAATTATATCTGCTGAGCTATAAAGAACATCCAGATACAAGTTCTTTTCAAAAATACTGAAAACAGGAGAGAGCCTATTGTGGGTCATAACTTATATTATGAACTTTAAACTTTAAAATTTATGTTATGAACTTTTTGAAAAGTGTGTATCTGCATGTTCTTCATTGACACGTTCTATAAATATCAATTAGGTCAATTTGGTTGATAATGTAGTTCAGGATATGTGTATCCTTACTGGTTATGTGTATCCTTACATAATTATAATAAATTAAAATGGAAAGCACTGACATAATAATACATTTTAAAATTCCCAAATATTTAGAAATTAAGCAACATATTTCTCAATTACCTATGGGTGATAGGAAGTTTGGGGGAAAATTTGAAATCATTTTGAACTGGATTTTAAAAATATAATATATCAAAATATGTGGTGGAGCCAAAATGGTGCTTAGGAGAAAATGTATAGCATAAAATACTCTTTTAGAACAGAAGGCTGATTTCACATCAGGAATTAATTTTCCAATTTAAGCAAGTGGGAGATATAAAATAAAAGTCCAATCAGGCAGAACGAAGGAAAATGGAATATACTAATATTAGGAATCAAAGATGGCACATCGTAAGTGATCTCAATAAAATCTAAAAGGAATTTAAGAGAACCTACAACAATTACATGCTCATAAATTCAGAAATTTATAGAAACGAATCAATTCTTTGAGAAACAAAGACAGCTAAAATTCACATAAATACAATTAAATAACTTTAGGAGTTCTACATTTATTAAATACTGTGCAGTTGAATATTTTGCATAGACAGAAAACTTAGGCATGAATGATTTCAGTGATGAATTCTACTAAATATTTAGAAAAGAAATAATATCAATTGTAAAAAAAAAAATAAAAATTCAAAAAAATTGAAAAGGGAACATTCCCCAGTTCACTGTCTGAGTTCAGCAATACTCTAATATCAAAATAAGAAAAAATAACACATACTATCATCTTGAGCAAAAAAACTGAACCAATTTAATCCTTCAAAATATAAAATGAATTAAACATCACAACAAACTAGATTTTATCCCACGAATGTATAGTTGACTGAATATTTGAAAAGCAAACAATATAATTCATGATATTAACAGATTAATTAGAAAACATGAATATTTCATAGATACAGAAAAGAAATTGATAAAATGTAATGTCAGTTAATGATACCTACAACAAACTGGGACTAGAGTGGAACTTCCTTAGCTTAATATAGGGGATCTGTAAAACAACATAACATTGAAAATGTCCAACTTACAGCATTCTTAATTCTGGTAAATGGAATAATTTATTACTAAAGTCAGTATAAAGGCATAAATGTCTACTCTCACCAATCATAGTCAACATTGCTCTCATCACTCATAGTCACTCTTGTTTTTCAAGTCCTACTAAGGGTCATAAGGCAAGAAACAAAAATAGAAAGCATACTGAATAGAGAAAAAAATATTGTTGTCTATGTAGAAAATTCAAATAATCTACCCCAAATTGCCAAAACTAACATGCATATTCTGCAATAGAGTTAATTTCTGTATTAAGAATCCATACATAAAAATTAATCATATTTCTATACATCAGCAATGTACAATTGAAGTTTGAAATTAAAGCAAACAAGAACACTATAGCAGCCACAAAAAAAATACTTACACCTGGCGCAGTGGCTCATGCTTGTAATCTTAGCACTTTGGGAGGTCAAGGTGGGCAGATCACAAGGTCAGGAGATCGAGACCATCCTGGCTAACATGGTGAAACCCTGTCTCTATTAAAAATACAAAAAATTAGCCAGGTCTGGTGGCAGGTGCCTGTAGTCCTATTCTGAGGCAGGGGAATGGCATGAACCCAGGAGGCAAAGCTTGCAGTGAGCTGTGATCACATCACTGCACTCCAGCCTGGGCAGCAGAGTGAGACTCCATCTCATAAAAACAAAACAAAACAAACAAACAAAAAACTTACATAAAATTTTTTTTAAAAAAAAAAAAAAAAAATCTATGCTAGACCTATATGCTGGAATCAAGGGAACAATGATGAAGGAAATAAAAGAAAACCTATAAAATGGAGAGATAGAGCATGATCATGGATTGTAAGCCTCAATATTTTTAAGCTGTCAGTTATATCTAATTCACCCTATAGATTTGGTAATCAAATGCCAATCAAAATCTATACAAATGTTTTTCTCAGTGTTGACAAAATGATTAAAAATTTATATGGAAATGCAAAGGCACTAGAATAGACAAACAACTATACAAAAATTGGAGGATTGGTAGTACTCAAATTGAAGACATTATAAAGTCACAGTAAACAAAAGTGTCTTAAGTCTCACACTTTATACAAAAATTAACTCAAAAATATCATAGACCTACATAAAAGATTATATAACTTTAGAAGAAAACATAAGAGAAAATTTACATAACCTTTAGTTTGACAGGTTTTAGATATTGATGACAGCAGCCACTTCAGAGGACCTGCCAGTGTCATCATGCTGACTGCAACAGGTAGGCTTGGCCTAAGTTGCACCCAAGTTGTGGCTACAGCTCTATCCTCTCTGTGCTCTTGTCGGGGCCAGGGACAGGCAGGAACCCTGTACTCTTGGACACAGCTGCGGCCACCGAAACTGGCAGCTGACGACGTGGGCCTCCTGCTCTGGACCTGGGCCTCGTGCTCCAGACCTGGGTCTCCCGCTCCACAGAGCAGGCAGGAGCCCTACTCGTCCCCCAATATTCCTAGTCCTAGCTTTGTTTAAACTGCAACTTCAAACTCAGGCATCCCTGCATTCCTGAGGGCCTGGAAAGCTCCCCTGACACTGCCCTTGCAAGCTGGGAAGTATCCGTTCCAGCTGCCTGGCTTCTCCCTGCTGTCAGGGCTGATCTCATCTCAGAGCAGTCAGGCTGAGTCCAGGTGCCATGAACGGCAGCAGGAGGCAGACAGATTCCTGGGCAGAAGAGGGAGGGCCCACAGTGAGGCCCCACCTTCAGGCCAGGAAGTGTGTGGAGGCTGGTGGCCAGGCTATCAGACCCATAGACTGGATTGGGAACTTGCAGTGCTGCCCTTTCCAGCTGGCCCACCGTCTCACATGGAACAATCAGTGTGCACTTCCTCCTCTCTGAGTCCCATAAAAGCCCTGGACTCAGCAGAGCAGAGCAGACCGCTGGATAACCAGCTGCAGAGAGAAGATATGCTCTCTGCATATAGCAGGAGACATGAACAAGCAGCTGCAGAGAAGAACAACCCACTCCTGGGTCTCCTCTCTGTTAGGAGCTGAGGAGATGATGAAGTACCTGCCTACAGGGAGGAGCTACCCTCTCTGAAACCTCTTCTCTGCTGGGAGTTGCAGAGAGGACAGGATGACCTGCCTGCAGAGAGGACCTTCACACTTCAGGATCTCCTCTCTGTTAGGAGCTGAACGCTTGTTGGGACATGCTGACTGTGGAAAAGAGCTACCTACTGTGGGTTTCCTTTGAGCTGTCCTATTGTTCAATAAAGCTCCCCTTCATTTTGTTCACCCTCTACTTGTCTGCATACTTCATTCTTCCTGGTTGCAGGACAACAACTCAGAACCTGCTGAATGGTGGAGTTAAAAGAGGTACAGAGCTGAAACAAACCCCTTGCTCACCATGTTGTGGGTGAAGAGAAGCAGAGAAAAGTTGCCTCCCCTCAGGGAGCTGAGATCAGAAAGCTCCAAGACCTAGGGCTGTGGCTCTTTCTTTGGGGTCCTGTGGTACCTGGCATCTCCAAGCTTCTGGGTGCCACTGTGTTTCCCAGTGCCAGCTGGGGAGGCTGCTTGCAGTGTGCCTGGTCCAGCTGCAGCCCTGCAGAGAGCTGGTGCCTATGCTGGCACCTGGAGCTGCCTGCCTGCTGCAGCAGCCAGTGTGTCTGGCTGCACAGTGGCCAGACCCCACACTCCCTCACACATCCCTCACCATTCCACACCTAACTTGCCCTTGGAGGCATGGGATCCAGGCTGGTAGCATGAGCTGAGCACAGCCTACCAGGCCAAGTGGGCAGAATGAGCCCAGTGGGCCCAAGCAAAACTTGGGCAAAGGCACCACTGGGCAGAGGTTTCAGACCAGAAAAGCAATACCCCAAGAATCCTATAACAATATGACACCAGGCATAAGTCTTAAGTTTTCAAAATTTGATAAATTTAACTGCATACATTATCCTAAATTGTTATGTGAAACACCTTTTTAAAAGTCTGAAAAAATAAGCAACAGACTCAAAGAAAATACATGCAGTTAACATATCTCATAATAATGTTTATCCAGAGTATATTTAAAAACTTTAAAATTTTAATCATAAGAAAACAACCCAATAACACCCTTCTAATGATCTTGGGCTGAGTTTGTTTTTATTTTTCTAGTTATTTCAGGTATGGTTTATTTGAGATCGTTATTTTTATTTATAGGCATTTATTGCTATAAACTTCCCTCTTATAACTGCTTTTGCTGTATCTCGTAAGTCTGGGTATGTTGTGTTTCCATTTTCATGTAGGAGAAATAAGTTTAAGAGATCTGTTATATGACATAATGACTATAATGATATATTGTATTCTTGAAAAATGCTAAGAGTGAATATTGTGTTCTCACTAGAGCTATGTGAGGTAATGCATATATGTTAATTAGCTGGATCTAACCTTTTCACAATGTATATTACTTTAAAACATCTCGTTGTACCAATAAATACAATTTTGTCTGTCAATTTAAATAAGTATATAGGTAGATGATAGATAGATAAATGCATAGATAACCCAATAAAAAATAGGCCAAAGATTTAAATAAGCGTTCTATCAAAGATATACATTTGGCTAATGAGCACATGAAATAATGATTAACACAATCAGTCACTAGAAATATGCAAATTAATAGTACAAGGAGATATCCCTATGAACCTATTTGACTAAAATTTAAAGAAAACAAAAAACTGACAATACCAATGACCAATGTGAACATGGAACAACTGAAACTCTCAAATAGTGTGGTGCAAATACAACATTGTACAGTCACTTTGGGAAATGGTTTGACAATTTTTAATAAAACAAAACATACATTGACTATATGATACAGTAATCATATTTCTTGGTGTTTAACCAAGTAAATTGATCCAAAAGACTGTATATTGTATAATATCATTTATATGATAACTTGAAAAACCAAATATCTAAGAACAGAAATGAGATCAGAGATTTTCAAGAATTAGAGTTAGCATGAGCACTAGGGCATCATAAGGAAATGTGGGCTGATGAAATGGTTGTGCATGATTATGTGGCAGTGGATGCATGACTCAGTGCATTTGTTCAAACACATAGAACTGTACACCACAAAGAGTGAATAGTATTGTATGCAAATGAATAGACTCAACCCAGATGTCTGGGGAGCCCAAGATGAAATACAGACTGTTTTGAATGAATCTAACTGTATTTCAAATGCATGACATAACTACTCTAAAGGAGAGAGGGGAGAAAGGAGCTGAACTAAGTAAATTTGTAACTCAGTGTTTTCGCTAGATAGTGTAAGTTAAAGATAAAAATAACTATCTACATATACACAAACAAACACACACAGAAACAAAAGAAAATATAGGGACAGAGTTAATACTCAGCTCTCAGTCTGTTGCATTTTCTATTGGGGCCCACTGCCTAAGTTTTTTTTTTTTTTTTTAATCTCAGTTAAATTTAGTTTTGGAAAATTTTAACAAAAAGTTCACTTTTGGCAACATAGATGTTGTAATCATGAAGTTGCTTTATGACCTTTATTTGTTTGGAAGTATAACTTTGTTCTCAGGCTCCCAAATCTAAAATATCTGTAATAACAAAAATACATTTGTCAGCAGTGTTGTCTCCCTTGAAACAGCTCAACAAGCAGCTTCTTTTCTATGTGTTTTATAAAATGTTCCATCTGGATTTCATGAACAGAAAGGTCCACTCCAGCCACAAAATTGGATAGATAAGCAGCATTCATTTGATGCTGGTGTTTCACAGGTATTTTTTTTCTTTCTTTTTTGAAACAGAGCCTTGCTCTGTTGCCCAGGCTGGAGTGCAGTTGCGTGATCTCGGCTCACTGCAACCTCCACCTCCCTCGTTCAAGCGATTCTCACACCTCAGTCTTCCAAGTAGATGGGATTACAGGCATATGCCACCATGGCCAGCTAATTTTTGTATTTTTAGTAGAAACAGGGTTTCACCATGTTGGCCAGGATGGTCTCTAACTCCTGACCTCAAGTTATCCGCCCACCTCAGCCTCCCAAAGTGCTGGGATTACAGGCGTGAGCCACCGCGCCCAGCCTCACAGGCACTTTCTAATCAAAGTTAAAAGAACTGGCAAAAATAAATAAAATATTCTTTTTGATTAATATACTGCTCAGTTTCTTAGAATCTCAAATATCATCCACCTCAGCTTCTTGTACTGAAATGACAACACCTACATCTTAAGGGAATGCCATTGTTATATATGCCATTGTTATTTTCTAAAAGGCTTATGCTTTTGTATTTTCAGTGACTGGTCTTCTGTGTTATTAAATATTCAACTATTTGAGCAATTTGTTATTGGCTAAAAAAGTATTCCTTGCCCCTTTTAGCCTATTTATTTCACATATCCAAAGTAATGTTCCAGAAACTCAATTCTGCTGCTTCTTTCTTCTTATTTTATTTTACAGAGAAATCTTAGGATCAACTTTTATTTATTTTCTTCTTTATTGTATAAATTTAAAATATACGCCGGGCGCGGTGGCTCAAGCCTGTAATCCCAGCACTTTGGGAGGCCGAGACGGGCGGATCACGAGGTCAGGAGATCGAGACCATCCTGGCTAACCCGGTGAAACTCCGTCTCTACTAAAAAATACAAAAAAACTAGCCGGGCGAGGTGGCGGGCGCCTGTAGTCCCAGCTACTTGGGAGGCTGAGACAGGAGAATGGCATAAACCCGGGAGGCGGAGCTTGCAGTGAGCTGAGATCCGGCCACTGTACTCCAGCCTGGGCAGCAGAGCGAGACTCCGTCTCAAAAAAAAAAAAAAAAAAAAAATTTAAAATATACAACAGCATGTTTTTATATATATGTTTATATATACATGATATATATACACATATGTATATATACATATATGTGTGTATATATACATATATACAGTTAAATGACTATTACAGGTAAGCAATTTTACATGCACATCTCACAGTTTCCTTCTTTTTCTTACCCCATTGGAATAAAAACACCTAAAATCTACTCCCATAGAATACTTCAAGTATATAATACAATGTTACTAAATCAATATATAACTCTATTCTGCTTCTTGACTGAGTACTTTGTCTAACTTATCAAATTAGCGTATTCTCTTTAGCAATTATTTGCCACTATGATTACTATTATCATTATTATTATTATTCATTATTCATCTTGTATTGGCTGAACTTCCTGCTTTCAGAATAAGATCTGCTTTTTCTTGATTTTGAACTACTCACAAAGCGCCTGAAATATACTTTCACCAAATGCTGAAAGAAATTTTGTTATAAATTCTATTTCTCCTGTAGAGGATGGCAAAACTACCAGTTTGAAAAAAGCTCAACTGGCACTGGCTTTTGTATATATGATGGTGTTGATTTGACAGAGATGATGAGAAAGGTAGTTGCTCAGGAGCTAATCTGATTGTGTTCTGACCTCTGTTTCACTGCATTGGGGCTTCATTTTCTTTAGCAAAAACATGTGTTATTCTTTTGCTAATGATCTTAGGAAAAAATCACTTAATATCCTACTAGGTTACCTGAGAAGATGATTGGAGGAATTACATCTAGAAAATTCTTAGATAAATGCAAGTGATTCCAAAATGTTTTTGCCTAATTTAGGATTTCTAAATAAGTGTAATTGAGAACAATAGAGATATTCATTAAAATGAAATCAAACATAACAAAAATTGGGCAATGAAAACATGTTTTTCAAGGAGGGACTAATTCTCTTACAAGGCATAGTCTATAACACTTCCTGTGGTAGGTAGAATAATGGCCACCCAAAGATGTCCATGCCCTGATCTCTGGTACCTATGACTATGTTACATGGCAAATGGGACTTTGCACATGGAATTAAGATTGATAATCAATCAGGTGATCTTAAAGTAGAGAGATTATCTAGGTGAGTACAATGTAATCATGTGGACCCTTAAAAGTGTAAGAAGGCAAAAATGTCAACGAGAAAGAGATGCAGCAGAAGATAAATCAGGAAAGATGAGGCTCCAAAAGGATCCCAGTCAGCGGGCACGGTGACTTTCACCTGTAATCCAGCTACCTGAGAGGCTAAGGGAAGAGGATGCCTTGAGCTCTGGAACTTGCAACTGCCAGTGAGCTATGATCATGCCGCTGCATGTGAACCCAGTAGGTGAAGGTTGCGGTGAGCTGAGATTGTGCCACTTGAAGGAATGACTTTTAAGGACTGGAGGAAGATCTCTAGGACTTAAAGATATGTCTGAACTGACAACCAACAAGGGATCTCAGTCCTGCAACCACATGGAACTCAATTCAGCAAATAACCTGGATGTCCCTGGAACAGTGTTTAAAAAAGAAATTGGCTCTCCCTGCCAATTTGATTTTAGCCTTGTGATACTTAGAGTAGACAAACCAGTCAATGCCACTGGATTTCCAACCAATAGAACTATGAGATTAAAAAAATATATTTTATCTCAAATTGCCAAGTTTGGAGTAATTTGTTTCAGCAGAAATAGAAATCGAATACATTTAGTAGTTATGCAGCACTGGGCAAAAAGGTGCTCAGGAGAGTTACAGAAAACAGAATCCTGGACTAGAAATCCCTTTCTGACGTTTTTACTTTTCAATTTTTGAATATAAACCTCAGTCATTACTACTGGGTACAAAAATACAGTCAGATAAAAGAAATAACATCTAGTTTTCAGTATCACAATAGGGCAACAATAATTAACAATAATTTGTTTTATATTTCAAAACAACTAGAAGAGTAGATTTAGAATGTCCACAACACAAAGAAATGATAAATGTTTGAGGTAGTGAATATCTCAATTACCCAGATTTGATCATTACACATTGTACGCTTGTATCAAAATACCACATGTGCTCCATAAATATATACAACTGCTATGTATCCATAAAAATAAAAAGTAAAAAGTTGGAAAAATCTTAGTGATAACACCTTTCAATTAGTAAAGTGTTTCAAAAAAATCTCAATATAAACAGCTGTTAAATAAACAATACATACCAGATATAAATTCTAAGATAAATGGAGGATATTCAGATTCTTGTTTTATTCAGTGAAAATGTCTTGACTCTGTGACATTATTGAAATTATGTGGCATTTCTTAGACATATTCTTTCTGAGATATATTCATTTTATTCTGCTTTTTCTATTAATCCCGGAATGTCTTAAAATGGAAGAAGCAGATGTCAGTCAAAGACTACTTGGGGGCTAGGTGCAGCGATGTCTCAAGCCTGTAATCCCAGCACTTTGGAAAGCCAAGGCGGGCAGATCTCCTGAGGTCAGGAGTTCGAGACCAGCCTGACCAACATGGTGAAACCCCTTCTCTACTAAAAATACAAAAGTTAGCCAGGCATGGTGGTGCACACCTGTAATTCCAGCTACTCAGGAGCCTGAGACAGGAGAATCACTTGAACCCAGGAGGTGGAGGTTGCAATGAGCTGAGATTGCACCACTACACTCCAGCCTGGGCAACAGAGCGAGATTTCACGTCAAAAAAAAAAGAGAAAAAAATAACGACTTGGGGAGTCTTTATCACAGAGATCATGGATCATGGGATGGAACACTAGATAGGTTTCAATCAGGATCTTCATCCAGTTATACTCTTTTTTTTTGTTTTGAAATGGAGTTTCACTCTTGTCGCCTAGGCTGGAGTGCAGTGGCGTCATCCTGGCTCACAGTAACTTCCACCTCCCGGGTTCAAGCAATTTTCCTGCCTCTGCCTCCTGAGTAGCTGGGATTACAGGCACACGCCACCACACCTGGTGAATTTTTTTGTAGTTTTAGTAGAGACGGGGTTTCACCATATTGGTCAGGCTGGTCTCAAACTGCTGACCTCAGGTGATCCACCCTTCTCGGCCTCCCAAAGTGCTGGGATTACAGGAGTGAGCCACCGTGCATGGCCCCAGGTATACTTTTAATAGTATTATTGCTACACATTTCCAAAAGTTCTATTTTACTTTACTATTTGACTGGTTACATAAGAATTCTGAATCTGTGAAATTTTAACTTATTTCTATTTTAACAACTATCTAAGCAGGAGACCTCCAAAAGTCTGTTTGGGCAGCCATTGCACAGCCTTAGGCCATCATTTGAAAGTAGGTACACCACAGATAGAACCCTCATTCCAGCCTATGAATTCTGGAATATTTTTCGATGCATATTTTTTTCTTTTTGACAGAACTGAGTATAAATGGGGTTCTACACACAAAAAGAGACTTAACAAAAAAGCTGTAAAGCGAGCCTTTTGTGTATTTAACTAAAATGAAAATGAAAAACAAAACAATATTTAAAAAAGATTTTCTTCTCAAAACTTCCTTTTTCTTCCTAAGGCGGCAAAAAGTTTCTCAAAGTTTAGACCTTAGCACAGAGACAGTGGTCTACAGTGTTTGGTTTGAGGATTCCATCCTCACTTGGCCAGCACAGTAGTCTCCACTCAGCCAGCACAGTAGTCCTAACTTAGCCAGCACAGTAGTCCTGAATTTAGTTCCTTGACTTGATACACAAGAGATTTAGGTTTAATCTCTCAAATCCGTTTTACATTCCAGAGCTGGCCAAAGCTGAGGAAGTCAACATATTCAATCTCTCAGATTCTAGGGTGAGAAAGTTTGAGTCATATATGACTTTTCATTGACCCCACTACCCATAGAGGGACAGTCCTATAGTTGTCTGGGAATTGTACTACATGGTTTAAAGAGAACTGACAGCTCTCAGAGCAGATCCTCTCACTCACAGGAAGTCGTTACTTAAACATGAAAATCTTCCCATACCATGCCCAGCTTTTTCAAGTGCGAGAAAGGCCTTGGAATTCTACTATAACAGTAGTTTAAAAAATAGGCTACATCTTGCTATTATACACGTACACTTTATACTGCATCTTATAGTGTTTTCATCCACTTTTTAATATTGTTGTACCTAGAAATGTAAAACAGTTGAAATTCTTAGTTATTTCCTGCATAGACTTAGCCCTTAAAATCTAAAGGAAAGGACCATTTTCATAGGTTCAGAGTTAGTCCATCTAAATTATCAAGGCTTCTCTCCAGTGTTTAGTCTCCTGCTAATGCTCTGGCAGTGTTGATGGCCCATAGTGTTGTTGACAGGCCACAGAACAGTTCAAATGCAAATGTTTATTTCCATCCAAAGCACCCATATGGATAGGTACAATGAGAAAGTGTTTTTTCCCAGAGAATATATAATTGCTACATAATGAAAATATTTCAGGTGAAAGAAACATAAAGTCAGACAATATGCTTTGATCTTGGGAGCAAAATATAGACTTTACAAAACAGAATAAAATGCCTTTAATGGAAACAAAAGGCATAGCTTTGAATGCATGAGCTGAATAATATGGTTGCAGGCTGTTTGCCCAGAATGAGCATGGTAAAATTAAAGTGAAATATCTGTTCATGTAAAACAATCAGAGAAGGCTACACACTTTTTCCCCCTAGCCCTATTATAGAAATATCTTTGCACCTGACAAGAATGAACACTTCTTAGTGAAGTTTGCCATCTTGTGGCAAATCTACTAATACAATATATATACAACGTTATTAACAAAGCTCAGGATTTAGAGTACATTTGAAATTTTAACGGTGCATTAAAAGCATGTATAATAAAATCCTGTTTATTCAGAATATTTGAGAAACTGGATGTCCTTGTTAACTTTTTAAGTTGCTTAGAGATACCACAGATATCAGTATTCATATCTATATGATACTTTTCAAGGCACTGGAAGTTAACAGTGCAAGTTCTGGAGATGGAGTGTCTAGATTCAAACCACAGCTCAATCATTTTCTAGCTGGATAAGCTTGGGTAAATTAGCTTTTCTTAGGATGCTTCCATTTTCTTATATGCAAAATGGGGATAATGTTAGTAACTACATAAGGTTGAGATGATAAATGTGGCATGTAACAAATTCAGGACAGAGCAAAGCAAAGCTAATCTCTCCTTGTGTATGGTAATCATTAATGTTATTATTATCTGTGCCCTAAATTATCTGGGACAGTTATTATAATCTTCATGTTGTGCATTAGTGTGCAAGGTTTTTATTTAGAGACTCTGAAGAAAAACTATGCAGATAATGACAGTGTTTAAACAGCTCTAATGGTTAGGAGACTCCCAGACATTCTTCCAAGCTTTCATTCATGAACAATCCTGAAAAGTAGGTGTAATTACCATCCTAATTTAGCAATGAGAAAATATAAGCATAGAGAACTGAAGTAACGTTTTGAACATCAACTTAGCTATAATATTAGAGCCAAGATTTAAACACAGATAATCTTGCACTGTAGCTTATGCTGTTAATGTCTTAACCACATATTGTCTCCTGATATAACTTATATTTGGATAACTAGTAAGTATTAGAGAGATACTTTACGGGCATAAAAATCAAGAAACTCCTCCAGAAGTACCAGGTTATTTAAATTTTATATATTCAATTCCCACACGGGGCCTCCCTTCTGCATTATTATCTGTTCTTTCCCTATTTGATATTGCTAGACTATATTTTCAAAATGAATTATTTAAAGGTTTTCTATTACTTTAATTTCCAATTGAACAATCTAATAATGTATTATGTGTCTGTTTTCTTTTCCTTCTCAGAACAGTAAACAAACAAAAGGAAAAGATTTTCACCTTTTTTTAAAATACTACATCAGCAAAAACCTTCATTCAAATTTTTCACATTAGACATTTAATAAATATCTATGGAATAATTTATAATTGAGTAAATGAATGAATACTGTATTACTTTATCAAATCAACAACAATATGAAAACCACTACATATTTAAATAACACCTGAAGGTTCTAAAAGCATGTGCACCATCTTCTCATCTCATTCTCTCAGGGGTACTGAAAGGTTAGCAGAGAAATTATAATTATCTGTACTTCACAGCTAAGGAAGGACAGTGAAGGTTGTTTGCTTTGTTCATAGTAGTCACAAGTCCCGACCAGGGGAAAATCAGAAGTGAAATGTAAGAGCATACATTCAAAATCATAGTGTAAGAGAGTAACTTTATCTTTTTCATTATTTCCATTGCAAAATAATAATTCCTTATCAGTATGTGTTTGGGGAGTAAGGTGTTGTCAAACAGCTGTTTTCCAACTTTGTTTTGTTGTTGGGGAAATGCTTTTTTTCTATTCCATTTTATCTTGTATTTTCCTTTTATATGAGAAAAGTCCACAAAACCCATTCTTCTCTTTCAAAAGAAAAAGCAAGTCCCTTGGGAAGGAATTTAAAAAAAAAAAAAGAGTCTCAAAATGGCCCTTCAAAATTTGCCTTGAGAGGAAATCGAAAAGTGGGTGGTTAAAGGAGAGTAAATTTTACATTTCCAAACACAGGTCACTTTTATCCTTTTACATTATGTTTTGATCTACAGTGATATTTTAAGAATATACAGAAAAATGGCTTGTGTGACTGATGTATCAATTACCATAAGGGAATGAACTTTAATGTTACCAGAAGTTCCAAACAGTGGAATGACTGTGTGAAAACAAAGGGAGGTTTATACATTGGGTCCAAAGAAAGAAAATAACCTGAGAGCATTCCTAAGGTATCCAGTAGACGAACTGATGCCAGGATCTCATAAAATGTGGAGGTACAGTTGGATATTTCTTGAGATTAGTAAGATTTTCTTCATGCCATTTCTGAATGAAAGATGGAATCACATCAAGCCATCGTTTTTATTAATAATGGGTGTATATCTGAACACTTTCTCTTTGACAGAGTAAGGACTCTGTCGTGGCCTTACTTTATTTTTCTGCATTCTAGCTTTGACCTCAATGTCTCCCCTTCATACTTAGCATCTTTTCTGATGACTGAATGGAACCTCGTAACAGCTCAATTCACTACGTGGGAAATGGTGGCCAATTTTGGAGGGCTTTACGTTACTAAATACAATTCTGAAAACTTCAAGCATTTGAAAAATCTTTTAAAATGATTACTTAATATTTGGATAAGATACAAAAGTGCCACACTTTTCTCACCTCTTCATGAGGAGGGCATCCTTTAAAAGTTAACAAATATTGTTTTTGTGTTTTCTTCCTTGATAGTGAAAAAAAAATTAATGATTTACAAATGCTCATTACCATTGTTAATGAAATATTTCTAGTAACAGTTCTAATAATCTCTACCCCATGTCTCTTCAATTTAATAGAAAATTTTACCAAGAGATAATATCTTAGCATGCAGTTAGACTTTCATTAAAATGTTATTTAAAAATTATGTTTTCCGATAATTTCATTCTAATGGTTGTCAACTGACATTTAGTTTTGACTGTAGAATTATCTTCTTGAACATTTCTATTGGTTTACTTCTGAATTGACAGTTTCTATACCTATTTGGAAAAGTGGCAGATAAACCAATTACAAAAGAGTTCCGTTAACATTCAGCGTATACTGATGGTCAAAAAACTAAACTTTTTAAGTGGAAAAAGGCACAGCTTTTCTGATGTATTGTTTCTTGCAAATGAAATAAGTAATATGTTCTACAAATGGGTAGAATTAAGATAACAGCTCCCATGTGTCCAAATATACTTCGCTCAAAAAATGATATTATAATTTTCCACTCTTCAGTTTTCATGTTTGTATACTGGAACCAGTAGAGCTATATATTACTTACAGATCACGAAAGCCAAAGGAACACATGCATTTGGTGTGTTTCCAGTCCAAGATGCCTTTGCACTGGAGGAGTTCACATAGAACTGCACAGTATTCATCAGCTCACAAAAATGTAATGGGCCAAATCAGCATAGAAATATCTTGCCAAGATGAACTCAAGACAAAATGTTAAAATGTTTAGTGTGAAACTAAATATTTAAAATATTTTTTTCATAAGCAAAGCAACATCTGTAATTGGAAACTGTATTGTCACTGGTGGTACAAAATGAAATGATTAAAAAAATAAAAGTTTACATTGTTTTAAAATACTATTAACTCAATTAATTAGAGTTAGTAATTCCTAGTGGCTAATGTGGAGATTATTTCCTTCCTTCTTTCTTTTTGCTTATTTCATTTGTTTTTGCTCTTTTGTTTTTATAATACTGCTTTAAAATACCCTAGGCATATAGACCTTTCTTTTTTTTCTCTGATTAAAAGTCATATTTTACACAGATACATAGTTTGCAATCAACTACAGCCCAACTTGCTTTCAGATTTTCTTCTAGCTAGTCTTACACAAGGATCTGTACATCTGCTCTTCTCCAGTAGACAGAAATAAAATTAAAAATCAAAAAATAGCAACAGAATAAAAGATGAAATTGTATGTGTCAACTTGACTGGGTCAAAGAACACTCAGAGAACTGGTAAAATATTATTTCTGGGTGTGTTTGTTGGGGTACTTCCAGAAAAGATTAGCATTTAAATCAGTATACTGAGTAAAAAAGATCTGCTCACACTAATGTGGGCAGGTTGAGGTCCTGGATAAAACCAAAAGGTGAAAAAGAAAGAAATGTCCCTATCACTCCCAATCTGCAACATTTGTCTTCAGCTCTCAGGTATCAGAGCTCCCCACCCCTGCACATGTCTTTCTACATCCCCTTTCCGTTTTTAGGCCTTGGGTCTCAGACAGAGAGTTACACCATTGGTTCCCCTGGTTCTCAGGACTATGGACTCAGACTGAATTACAATTCTGGCTGTCATGGCTATACAGCTTGCCTATTGTGAGACTTCTTGGCCTCCATAATTGTGAGAACCAATTTTAATAATAAATGTCCTCTTCTCTATCTCTGTCTATCTAATCTATATATCCTATTGGTTGTTTCTCTGGAGAACCCTAATTTAAACATCTGATTGTGCACCAACCACATGGTCTCTGAAGGATCAAAAGTCACCCATGTATATAAAGTAAATAATCAAATCTTTGTCATATAAAACAGGATGTCCTTATATATTTCCAAAAAGATATATGTAAAACACTAACAACTACAAAATAGATTTCTTTGACCAGAGTCTATATCAGTGGTTCTCAAACCATTGTTCCTGGAAAAAATGCATGAGCCCCACTTGAAAGCACTTTAAAAATGCAAATTTTCTAGACTCCTGTCAAACCTACAGAATCAGAAGCTTGTGGGCAGAAACCAGAAATCTATGTTTTATCCAATCACTTAGGTAATTCTCAGATATATTAAAGGTTGAGAACTGCTATTCTAAAAATACAATAGCAATGATTTCTGTTTTATTAGTTATCCCTGTGTAACTGGAGTTTTGGTAAAATTCATTACCTTAAATGCCTTTTTTCCCTCCTCAGCTCTGGAAAGGACACGAGAAGTTATCATTTCTGCAAATCTCTTTCTTTCACATTACAGAAATTTATACTGGTTTTAACAATTGTTTTCTAACTAGATTTTTAGGAATTATTAAAATATAATTGCAAACTTCAAACAGCCAAAAAAGTTTATGTCAAATAATCACTTTTAAAAATGTACTTAGAATATTTTGAAAAGTTCTAACCAGTATTATGGAGTTACAATTAATTACTGGATGAATTGTATTTTTGTTAAACTTTCCACATGTTTTGTTACTTTTGTTAGTGGAAAAGTGTGAGTCTTTGTATATACTTTAAAAATTTAGACCCAATAACAAATGTTGAAAGAAAGAGACAGAGAGATAGTTCACATTTGTCATAGAAGCACTTTATTTTCAGAAAATGAACTGTGTGCTGACTAAAGAATAACTATAATGACATATATTATGATAGTGTAGGCAAATTTTTGAAAAGCTAGGTAAGCCAGGTAGCTTAGCAAGAAATTTGGCTTACTATCAGAAGGAATGATCACTATGCTACTAAAAAATAGAAAGTGTTTTATAGGCTTTTAATAGAATATACAGTTATATCCAAAAATACAAAATCATATTATAATTTAAACCCCGTCACTTTCCAAAGGTATTTGAAATAATCAGAATTAGCCAAAGTAGATAATTAGTAAAGGCTGCAATGTCTCCATTTCTTCCAGAAACCAGTACAAGTTTTAAGAGTTTTATTTCACTATGATGTGCCAAATATTATGTGTTTAGTCTTTTCATTATAAACTATTTTGGGTGTGAATCCACTGGAGTTTCAGGGTCTCTTAAGGTAAAAGTAAGTCCCTGGCAGAATATATTTGGCAAACTGGGCTCCATTCTATGTACAGCTAAGAAAACCCTGAAAATGTCCTTTCCTAATAGTGGGTCAGGTCAAGATTACCTTCCTATATAATACTTCTTATTGCATTTACACATTATAATTTTCTCAGATCATTTTCCTGATCTCTAGATTTAAATACAATATCTCCTAAAATATTATATTTTATGAGTGTAACTCCAAAATTAGTTTCCATATAAAAATATTTTTATTGTAAATCTACGAAGGGTAAAGTACGGAATTGTTTGAAGTTGTTGTACCCCATTTGTCTATATATGCAAAATACTAATTTCTCTCAAGATCTTCATGTCATAGATGTCATAGATAAGTAACTAAACAGTGAAAAACTAGCAAGGGTACTGGTATAGCAGTTTTCTGTAGAAAAACTACAGACAATTGTTACAGCAGTTTATTTTTATAGTAGGATATACCATATAATGGAAATAAACATTTATTAACTGCCATAGAATCCTACAATTTTGAGTAAAATTTTGAAGCTAAGAAGTAACTTTGAATTCATGTAGTATAGGTTTTTGTTTGTTTATTTGTTTTGTTTTTGAGGTAGAGTCTGGCTTTGTTGCCAAAGCTTGAGTACAGTGGCTCAATCTCAGCTCACTGCAACCTCCGCCTCCCAGATTCAAATGATTCTTCTGCCTCAGCCGCCCAAGTAGCTGGGACTACAGGTGCGCACCATCATGCCCGGCTAATTTTTTGTATTTTTAGTAGAGACGGGGTTTCACCGTGTTAGCCAGGATGGCTTTGATCTCCTGACCTCATGATCCGCCTGCTTCAGCCTCCCAAAGAGCTGTGATTACAGGCGTGAGCCACCACACCTGGGCATATAGTTGTTTTTAACCAAGAAGGCACTTCGGAAGCATGTGGGTAGTGTTTTACAGCATATACTATACACATTATATCGTAGGGTATATATTTAATTAATAGACCTGGGATAATGATAGATAATTGATTAAGAACCACTAATTAAATTATGTATTTTTATTTTATTGATAGGAAAGGTCAGAAAACAAACTGGCTTCTTGGTGTGTACAGTAGCTGGAGTCTAAACTAAATTTTCTAACCTGATCATTGGATATTTATTTATGCTTCTCATTATTTTTCATTCTCACTGATTTAATTATTAAAATCATATCACAATAAATGTAAAGATACTGTCTTGATTAAAAGAAAATGTTAATATAAGTGGAAGTTATCATTTTTATTATTTGGGGGGATTACAAATCTTTTCTACCCCCAGCCCCTTTTCTAATCCCGTATGTTCAGTTTTATTGAAGCTAATCAAATGTTTTCCAGACTTGTTTGGTTTTCTCTGTTTAGTTTGAGTTCCCTTTCTCCTCACATCAGGGCTCATATTTCTTCTCTCAGTCTTTCTCCTCTTTATCCTTTCCTTCTCCTCTTTTCACTGCTCCTCCTTTTTGTTCTTCTACACTACCTATTTTGTGTCTTTTGGTTTCCATTTACTTTTGTTTCTTGCCTTTTCAAAGAAAAGCCTGACAACAATAACTTGTTTAGTTTTGACCAGTGGACAAATAGAACACTGGATATAATGGAGGTCTTTACTCTTCTCTTCTGTTTTATTTTCTTCGTTGTCTTTAAAGAAGGACACTTTGCTGGAAGCATATAGATTTCTAGATAGTTGATTTAGCCACATTTTATTGTAATACCTTCCAGGTAACTAAGATGATACATGGAAGCACAGAAATAGGCATTTTTATATTTTAAACTAATTTTAATATTTCTTATAGTTAAATATACTTTATTTTACTCTCAATATTCCTAAATTGACCTATGGCTGCTTTTTATTTTACATCTATTTCTGATTACCATACCTTTGTTTTACTTCTTGCTTTTTTTCATTTGGATGTATAAGGAAACATAATCATTGCATATATACAGCATCAGGAAATGACTTAGAAAAATAATTTTCATTTTATTGCTTTTTCTCATCAACAACATTAACAGAAAAAAAAACTAATTTATAGACATGGGTTGGTGTATTTTCACATTTTTATGGAATAACTACAAATACATTCAAGCAAAATAAAAAGTCAATTTTGAAAAGAGGGTTCAGTAAGATGTTTTCCTGGGATGGTTTCTCATGTCTAATTATTTATTGCCAATGATTGAAAATACATAAGTCCATTATGATGTAGTACTTTACATCTATCCTGTTCATTTACAAGAGTTCTGTAACTAAGATTACAAAAGATAAAAGTTCTAATGCTCATTTAAGCATGTAATAGCTTTTTAAATGATTATGTATTTGGAAAGACATTTGGATCCTGTTAAAAATGAAATCAAAGCTATGAAAATGGAAAGAAAAAAATAATCCATTGGATAAGTGTTCTCTTAAGTGCTTTTAACTCCACCCAATTCAGATAATACTGTGTGTACAAGGTTCCATTTAAAAGATTTGAATTATAAAAAACAGAACTTACGTTTAATATCTCTTTCATAATTTTATTTCTTCCCACCTCATGTCTTTGGTTATATTTAGCTTTTACTAATTAAAATAAACTATAATTTTTTTAAATGAAAAGACAAAAACCCAGTGGCAGAATTGAAGAATGGTCACTTTTCCGAGCTCTGACTGTAAACAGATTTTCCAAATAACCCCAAATACCTCATTAGTGACTAATACCACCTTTTTTATCTGAGAATATCATGGGTAAACTACTCAATTTCCCTAGCCCTCATGGAACACCAAACAAAAAGTGTGATTTAATTTACCGTTATGTGAAATACCAAACTTACCCTCCGAATTTTAAGTATATGCAATTTATTACTAATCTAGTTGTTAATATTTCAAGGCTACTAATGAACTGTGATAAAAAAAAATGAACATTTTTTATCGGAGTAACTAATACGGCCACAGAAAGAAATATTTTTTCTTCATTTGTCTTTTTCAATTTTCAAAGAATAACAGAATCTATGAGCTGGAGGGAGTGTTTGCTGGAAAGAGCTAACTCAGCTTTGTCATTAGTGTGGCTGCTTTTGTTACAGTAACTCTTCCATCCATGGCCTGAACTGTTCCTGTGGTATCAAGCATACATTTCCTAGAAAAGCTTATTTCCATGTTAGATTCTGCTATTTTCATAAAATTATTTCTATATTAACCTGAAACATATTTAAAATGTTAGCTCCATTATTCCTAGGTTGTTTATTTGGAGTTTTATTTGGATATAATAAGTTGAATCTCTTATTATATTTCTTGAAGGTAAATATCTGTCCTCATTAAGTCCTCTAATATTTACATATAACATTGCCAACTCCTTCAAAAGTTTATGTAACAGTGAATTGAATTTTTATTATTTAGAATTTTTAACTGAATATTATATTGCAAATATTCATGAAATACATTATATTAGGCAAATATTCATTTAAATGAATATTTGAAATATAATATTCAGTTAAGTGCAAGATAAAAGATACTGCTGTCCATAGTTTTGTACAGCATGAAATTTAAAATTGCATTTCTCCAGACTGTATATAATTACTGTAATGCATCAAAATGTATATTTAAAATAAATAAATGTTATCATATGTATATCATGCATCAGTAAATTTTATAAATACACACATACACATGTACATGAATCCCTCGCTCTCTGTCTATAGTGATAGCTCCTGTTCCATTCCACTTTTTCCATTATTATTATTTTCTTTCATTGTTTTCATAACCTGTCTAGAAAACAAGCTAAAATAAAGCTGAATTTCTCATCTACTTGTTGAATATAGTGATGTTCAAGGCAGAAAACAAAGATTAGAATAACAAAATAGTCAAGATTGAAATACACAGATAATCTGAAATGGAGGAAAATATTTATTTGCAAGTGTTCATAGAATAGCTACAAATATTAAACATGAGTTAGCATAAGAAGAAAATATCAATAAATTTAAAAGGAAGCACAATAATAATAAAGTTTTACTTTTTAATTAAAAGAAAACCCTAACACTTTAAAATAAATAAGCCTGTTATAAAACTCCCTTAGCTCACCACTGGGTAAAAAAGGAATAAAAACTAGAATTCCTGTTTATTTTAGAATTTTACTTGTCAAAAAATGTGAGGTATAGATAAAGTTCATACCAGAAGAAATTTTTTGCCTTAACTAATTTAATATTAATTAAAAATAATAAAATAAACTAAGTATTAATAAAATAATGTGAAAATTAAAAATAAGAAAGTAGGCTTATGGAATAACAAAACAAGCAAAAAATAATAAATTACAAAACATGAAAACATGTAGTGAATTAATCTTAGGTTTGTTTTATTGTGTGTGTGTATAATACCATAAAATATAATTAATGTTTTAGAGTAATTACTACATGAGGAGTACTAGGCCAAATGCTATGCATATCTGTCATTTACAGCAATATAATAATTTCTGTCCTTTACTTGTATGTACTTTTAAAAAATTTTAGTACATATGCATGTTTGTTATGTGGGTTTATTGCATAATGGTATGCATTAGGCTTTTAGTGTACCCATCCCCCAAATATTGAACATTGTACCGAACAGGTAATTTTTATTCTCTGTAACTCAACATAACTTATTTTATTCATCACTCATCTTCCTGCTTCAGAAAACTTAATCTTGTGTTTTCAGTAAAATTATAGTCAAATTCAGTAATCTTTAGAGACATATAAATAAGGTAAGCTTGCTAGAGTATAAGCTTCAAAAGGTTCAAGATCTTTATTTTGCAACAGTACATGTCACAGAGTAGATACTGAATATGTAATTGTTGGAAAAACTTAACATTGAAAATTCAGAAGAATTCAAGATTGAGTCTCCATTTCTCTCCTTACTGCCAGAAGTGTGTTGTGTGTATCTTAGTGTTTGTGTCTCAGTTTAATACAGCCGTATTATGCAACATAATTTACCTCATCTATTTCTCCAGTTCTCGCACGACACATTCATGATTTGAAATGTAAACACATTACTGCCTTATCCTGGCAGGATGTTTCACCCTGTATTCTATGCTAGGGATTTGCTTTATGTCAACTCCAAAACCCCTTACACACTCCTCATTGGCCTCTTTCTCTTTCAACTAATTTACATGCTGTCCGTGAAGCAGAGATAAAATATTCAGTCCCCTCAAAGTGTGTTGAACACACAGCTTTTTTTAGACTTGTCTCCTGGTGAGGCAGCACAGTAGTGAAGACCACAGACTCTTATGACCAGATTCAGCTGCTTACCGTATGTTTGGACCAAGATAGGTGACTCCTCTAGATCTGCTTCCTCAATTGTAAAATGAGGACAATAATAGGACTTACATCAAAATGCTACTGAAGATTAAAAAAAGTTAATATATGTGAAGTGTTTGTGGCATAAAAAGTTATATGAAAGTGTTCAGTTTTCTTTTTCTGTTACCTCCTCCAGTGCCTCATATAGTCAGTACTATTTGCTATTCTGGAATTGTACATATGGGATTACCTCTGCAAAAGTGACTAACAACCAATGAATTTACAGATGAATCTTTAGAATTAAAACTGACTCTAAAATGTGTGTATGTTCATGTTTAAATTGTATAGTAACAATAAAGAGTAGATTCAGCAGTGGGAAGAAAATTAGGTTTGTACCTTTGCCCACAAGTAGTATATAAACTAAAACAATAATGAAGTATATATAAACTAAAGTATATAAACTAAAACAATAATGAAAAATGAGATCAATTGAACACTAATTAATTTACTATAATAAGTAAAGTAAATAACTGATTATTTATATATTGAATCACAGAAACTGAATATGGCTTACATACATCTTAAAGTAAACAGACATTAACTGGAGAAGTGTCAATGAATACTGTGCAATTATCAAATGAGGTGACCTGGAACCACTAAACCTTTTATATATTATAATGTCAAGTTGAAGCAAGAGATGGATATTCACTCCCAATCTGGTCACAGAAGTAGGCACCTTTGCGGCCAGTGTTGGATACACCATAGATCAACTAGAGGGGAATAGTGAGTGTTGAACTAGAATTAAAGTCGAAAGAATGAAAGGAGGAATTTGTTGTTTTGTATAAATGTGCAAATCAAAGCATGTTTGTTTAAGAACATATGAGATACTGCCAACCTGTTGCTTCTCTCACTGACTTTGGTGTAGGAGGACTTGTTAATAAATCATGTAAATACAATCATTTTACCTAATTTATTCTACTAACCGATTAATATTGCTGCATAGAAGATAGCAAGGACTAGAAAAGGGAAAAATGTCTCTCCTTGAATGCCTTAAATGAGTTGGCCTAAACTTGAAGGAGTCTCAGTACCTATTCCTTTTTTGGTTCATATACACTTAAGGGGTTCAAATGCAGTTTTGTTACATGGATACATTGCATAGTGCTGAAGTCTGGGCTTTTAGTGTAACCATCACATAAATAAAGTACACTGTACCAGATAAGTAATTTCTCATTCCTCTCTCTTTCTTCCCCATCCACTCTTCTGTATCTCCAGTGTCTATTACTGCATATTCTATGGCCATGTATACCCATTATTGAGCTTCCTCTCATAAGTGAGAACATGCAGTATTTGCCTTTCTGTTTCTGAGTTGTTTCACTTAAGATAATGGCCTCCAGTTCCATTCATGTAGCTGTAAAATACATGACTTTACTCTTTTTATATAACTGAATACTATTCCATTGTATATATGCACCACATTTTCTGTATCCATTTATCTACTGATAGATACATATACCAAATCTTTGCAACTGTGAATAGTGCTGAGATAAGCATATGAGTGCACCTATCTTTTTGACATACTGATTTCTTTTCTTTTGGGTACATATCCAGTAGTGGCATTGTGGGATTGAATGGTAGTTCTATTTTTAGCTATTTGAGAAATCTCCATGCTGTATTCTGTATACTGTATTCTGCATTCTTATTTACATGCTGACCAGCAATGTGTAAGTGTTCCTTTTTCTCTTCATCTTTAACATCTGTTACTGTTTCACTTTTTCATAATAGCCATTCTGACTAGTGCAAGATAATATTTTATTGTGTATTTAATTTTCGTTTCTCTAATGATTCGAGGTAACAATTTTTTTCATATGTTTGTCCGTCATTTGTATCTCTTCTTCTAAAAAATGCCTATTCATGTCCTTTGCCCACTTTTTAATGGGGTTATTTTGTTGTTGTTGTTGTTTAGTTGCTTGAGTTCCTTATAAATTCTGCATATCAGTCCCCTGTTGGGTGTATAGTTTATAAATAATTTGTCCCATTCTGCAGGTTGTCTGCTAACTCTGTAGGTTATATCTTTTGCTGTGCAGGAGGATTTTAGTTAAGTCCCATTTGTTTGTCTATTTTTGTTTTCACTGCTAGTACTCTTCAGGTCTTAGTCACGAATGCTTCGTCAAGACCAAATGTCCAAAGGAATTTTCCTGGCCCGGCGCAGTGACTCATGCCTGTAATCCTAGCACTTTGGGAGGCCGAGGCAGGTGGATCTCCTGAGTTCAGGAGTTCGAGACTAGCCTGGCCAACATGGCAAAACCCCGTCTCTACTAAAAATACAAAAATTAGCTGGGCATGGCTGCAGGGGCCTGTAATCCCAGCTACTCAGGAGACTGAGACAGGAGAATTGCTTGATCCCGGGAGGCGGAGGTTGCAGTGAGTCAATATGGCGCCACTGCACTTCAGCCTGGGGGATAGAGCAAGACTCTGCCTCCAAAAAAAAAAAAGAAGAAGTTTTTGTTAAATTTTCCTCATATATATATAATATATATATATATATTTTTAATTTCAAGTCTTACATTTTGGCAAAGTTAACAAAAACATAAAACGGGGAAATGATGCTCAATCAATGATGCTTAGAAAATTGGATTGTCATATGTAGGAGAACGAAATTGAACCCGTATCTCTCATCATCTACAAAAATCAATTCAAGATAGATTTTATTCTTGCTTTAATCCTGGAGATTTTTGATAGCTCAGAACAGGGAGTAGGATAAGAAGTCAACCATAGTTTCTTCCCAGCTATCCATAACAAATAATTTTAATATTTAAACTCTTCCAGAGCATTTAAGTGGCACTTATACACTATGGAGTACTATTCAGCCATAAAAAATGAGACCCAGTCATTTGCAATATGGATGGAATCGGAGGTCATTATGTCAAGTGAAATAATCCAGGTGCAGAAAGACAAACATCATCTGTTCTTACTTATTTGTGGTAGCTAAATATTAAAACAATTGAACTTGTGGAGATAGAGAGTAGAAGGATGTTTATCAGAGGCTGGAGGGGGTGGGACCTTGGGAGGGAAGAGTGATGGTTAATGAGTACAATAAAATAGTTAAAAATAATAAATAATGTCTGGTATTGGCTAGCCCAACAGAATGACTATAGGAGAAATCATTTGATTGTTTATTTAAAAATAACTAAAAGAGTACAATTAGACTGTTTGAAACACAAAGGATAAATGCTTGAGTTGACAGATACCCTATCTGCCCTGATTATTACGTACCACATCACTGTATCAGAATATCTCATGTTACCCATAAAGATATACACCTATTATGTGTCCACAAAAAATGAAAAACGATAATCGTCTATTTCTAAAACCAAACAACCAAGTAACAAACAAACAAAACTTTAGCAAGTTTTAAAGACTCTGCAAACTTGATCTACGTAAAGGATATCAGTGACTGAATAGCAAGAAACATTTTACTATAAAGTTAAATATTGGAAGCATCTGATTGAAGTCTAAATGCCTGTAGCAAGATTAGTATTTGCCACTTCTAAAAGTTGAAGACAATACAATGAGATAATACATAGGACAAATGGGTATAACTTTTAGAAATAATTGTTTGCGGAAATATAATTATACAATTATGAAAACCAAGATAGAACGAAAATTCCAAGAATATAAAAGAAAAAATGAAAGTGGCCATCTATGAGGCAAATATACACAAGAACATGGTTTTCCTCTACTTCAAAAAAAACCTTTCCAGAAAGGTTGGCATTTAGCAAATTACCTTTACTTTCCAAATTACAGGGGAAAGTGTACCTTCCGTATTGTCTCTTATTGATCCTGTCTTTCTTAACAGTCCCTGCACTACTGGGTAATATTAAGAGCATGGGGAAGTGAGGAAGATTTGAACTTGTTTATTAAGGGAACATCTCTGATGTATTATTTTAACTTAAAGCATATTCTAGCAACAAGGCAAGTTATTTTAACATTAAGATACTTAATTATCTTACTTATATTGTAAGGTGCTGGAATAAATTCTCATTTTGGTGAGTCCTGCTATCCACAAAACTCAGAGAAATTGTCGTTGGTATTGAAAGCTGAAACAAACAGCTCACGTGTGTCTGTTGTCCAGTTTTAACACTAGAGCTGCCTGAAACCTTCTCTGGTTTTATTCTGAAGAAGAGTTCCTCACGTCTGATTCTGAGATTTTGTGGGAATATATCTTTTGTGTTGATTTCTCATGGGGAGAACTACTGAGAGGTAGATTTAGGATAATTTAAATCCTCAAATTATCGTTGAAATGGTTCTGTTCACTTGGTGTCACCACATCAAACACAGAAATGCAATTCAGTTTTAAAAGTGAAAGATAACACTCAAAGCAGAAATAAGAATGAAGAAAACAAAATATGTTTCTAGCTGGCTATCACAAACTGTGATTAAATGTTTATGATTCACAAAAGCTGAACCACAGTTTGTCAGTTATTTTCTCCAACAAATTCTGAGTTTGGAATCTAACCAATGAAATTAAATCCATTAACAATCATACAATCAAAAGATGAGGTCTTTAAAATCTATTAGGTAACAAAGGTGCCCTATTCAATAAGAGGTTTTTAATTTTTAAAATGGAAGACTTCAATTCCTCAATCCCATTCATACATAAAATTTGTTTTAAGTTCAAGTTCTCATATTTAGGACATACTTTAATGGTACATTAAATGTTATAAGGTGTATATTCTACTGGGATATATTCATTAAACTTAAAAGTGAGCTATTTATGATATCTAGATGCATAAGTAGTGGTAAAAGGAAAAATGTAAATATAATGCAGTATACATGCAAACATTCAATAACAATATTTTTGTAACTCCTAGCCACTTTAAAACATATCAGTACCTGCTAACCATTTCTTAAGTAGAAGTATGTAATTTATACCTGAAGTCTATGGTATACAAAGATAAAAAATTCATTGATATACAAAATATACATGTCAACAATGTTTCAATTTTTAAAAATTTCCATAATTTAGTGACTTTTTTCAAACACATAGAAAATAGAAAAGGAAAACAGTAACCTCTCAAAGGGGGAAACCTTGTGAACACCAACCTAATATCATTACAATATGTAGAACCAGCAGTGTTGTCAACTCACTCATTCCTTATGTTGGTAATTTATGTCTTCTCTCTTTTTTACATTATCAGGATTGTTAGAGATTGTCTTTTAGTGATCTCAAAGAAGCAGCTTTTATTAATTAATTAAGCATACTTTTACTTTTTTTATTAATATCTGCTCTGATCTTCATTATTTCTTATTTTCCTGCTTACTTTGGGTTTCATATTCAATGAAAGTATCTTATAAGTAACATATAATTGAGTCTCGCTTTATTGTCACATCTGACAATTTCTGCATTTTAGAAGTTGTTTTAAGTTGATATACATTTGTTTCTTAATTGGGGTTTTTTAACTATTTACATTGAATGTAGTTATTGGTATAGCTGAACTTAAACTGCCACATTTTATTTGCTTTCTATTTCTTCCTTGGTACTTTCTAAAAATTGTGCCATGAATTGGGTATTTTGTCTAAAATTCCATTTTATCTTCTTTATTGGCTGTAACAGATTTACCTCTTTGTTTTTCTGGAGTCTGCATTAGGGTTTATAGCATATATCTTTAACTTAGCATGTATCTTTAACTTCCATAGTCTTTCTGCAAATGATATACTACTTCACATAGAGTGAAAGAAACTTATCACAGTACACTTTGACTTTTCCCCTCCTGATATTTATGCTATTGTTGTCACATGTCACACTTCTATATATGTAAGTTAAAATACTACAGATCATCTTGCTTTTTTTGCTTTAATCACCTAGCTATTAAGATTAATAAATAAAAACAATGTACTGTGTTTACTGACATAGTAACCATTCCTGGTGCTCTTCATTCCTTTGTGTAAATTCAGATTTCCACATAGGAATATTTTCCTTTTGCCTAAAGGAAGTCCTTTAACACATTTTTATTATGGTATTCTGGTGATCTTTGTGCGCGTGTGTTTTCTACATTTGAAATAGTCTTAACTTCACCTTCATTTGGTCAGTTATTTCATTTTTTAAGTAGAATCCTAAGATAGCATTATTATTTTAACACTTAAAAGATGTTACTGTAATGCCTTGTGATTGCATAATTTCTGATAAAAAGGCTGACTTTCATCGTTATGTTTGTTTCTCTGAATAAAAGTGCTTTTAGTCTCTGGCCACTTTTAAGATTTTTTTTTTTCTGTATCACATTTAAAGTATTTTATTTGCTTTCCCAGCAAAGTTTTATGCAATACAAGAATGTCTCACAAATGGATGAAGTCCAAAACCACAAATAAAGGCCTAAGCTCTTGTGATTAGTAAAATGTCAATTTATTTAACTTTGCCATTTTGTATATGATCCATAAAAATAGTGAAACTACTACTTTAAAAAAAGAAAGTATTCTATTTGCCTTAGTATCATTTATTGCATGTGTGTGTGTATGTATGAGAGAGAGAGAGAGAGACCGGAAGAGAGAGTGTGTGTGTGTGCCCACAAATATGAATGCACATTCTTGGGGTTAATTGATTTTGGATCTCTGGGTAAACATTTTTAATCAAATCTGGAAAATGTCAATTAATTATTTTTCAAATATTTTCTTGGTGTCCTTGGGGAAATCCAATTTTATATTTTTCAGTTACTTAAAGTTATGACAACAAATCACTCATGCATTAATATCTTTTCAATTTTTTTCTTCTTATATTTGATTTTGGATCATTTCTATTGTTATGTATTCTCATTTAGTAATCTTCTCTTTTGCAGTGTTATGTGACATTAATCTCATCCAATCTATTTTTCCTTTTAGACATTGTTATTTTCATCTCTGGAAGTTTGATTTAATCTTTTTACTTCTTAATCTCTCAAACCTCTTGAACATATTTAACAGTTTTAGTGGTATTGTCTACCAATTCTTTCATCTGTGTCATTTCTGAAAATCATCGTTATGTATATTTTCTTCTGTTCAGGTGTTTTGGTCAGGAGGGTAATTATTTTCCCAGATAATCTGTCTTGTTGGAATTCTAATTACTATATTTGACTTACATTTGTATCTCTTTTGTTTTAAAATAAAAATATTTTCCTATAGCGTTACTATATTGATTATGTTATTCCCATCTAAAATAGGTGTAGGTTTAGTTAAGAGAAAGCCATGGGGGTGGGGGGAAGCAGTAAAATAGACTTAAAAATTATGTCTAAAAAAGATCTTTGAGTGTGTACTGGCACATAGAGCTAGTTGAGAACAAACAAGTGAGAACCATAAAAGGGTTTTGAGTGAGAAGCATAAAAGGGTTTTGAGTTATGCCAAAGAAACTTTGAATTTAGACTAAAAAATCCTGTGATTGTTGAAAGTCTTAAAATAATACACTAAATTCTGCAGAGATGGTGAAGGAATTTGCTCTTCAGTGATCTGGAAAATTTTGGAAAGATTTAGTGAACAGTAAAATAAAATTTGCTACAGTCCAAGGAGGAGTTTTCTTATTTGCTGTAAAATACTGTTGAATGCATTATCCATTAAAATGAGAGACCTAGCAAATGAAGAGCTGTGTTATAAACTCCTTTTAGAACTCCACTCCCACAAAAAAGCAAAATTTTTCTTTTTCCTTTGGAATTATTAAATAAAGTGCTGAATCAAATTGGCAAGTACTTGTGTACATTTGCATAAGTAATTCGCTTTATTTTTTTTTTTTTAAATACTCTCTGTCTCACTCTGTCCCAATGGTGCAATGGAGATCATGTCTCACTGTAGCCTCAACCTCCCTGGCTCAAGCAATTCTTCCATTTCAGCAACCCTCACACTCCTGCTTAAATGTGACATGGAGTATCACCTTTGCCCAAGCTGGTCTCGAACTCCTGGGCTGAAGTGATCCTCTTGCCCAGCCCCACAAAGAGCTGAGATTACAGGTGAAAGCCACCGCACCCTGCCAACTTTTCTTTATTTTCATGGATATCTTCAGGAATCTCTACTGTTTTAAAAGTTGTACTGAATATGTGAATTTTATTACAATTTGCCTACAATATTTTTGGAAAGTAGAAGTATTATTCACTTAAATAATCAGTGAATAATAAATTTACTGTGGGAATTGACTTTAGATTATAATTCCTCATAAGCCTCTTTATTTGTTGTTCAAAAGATATGAAGTGAGTACAGGGGTGCTTTTTGTGTTGAGGGACATTAATTGCAGAACTAAGATTAGCATATTATCTATTGCTAGATAAGATGTTGTTTTATTTTGTGTTGTGTTACACAGCTGAATTTTTAAGGGCTGAATATTTCCTGATCTCAGGCAAAAATTTTACATATACATGTATGTATATGTGTGTGTGTGTGTGTGTGTGTGTGTTAGGCTTTACCTGTTGTGTTTACATTTCATAACATAAATATCATTAGATATGGGCCGCAGTCATGATGTAGATCTTATTTTCATTTACATATTTAAAATTTGTATCTTAAGATAGCCACATGTAAAGAAAATTAGATGCTGAGAACATGGATAATGACTAAAGGTCCAGTGAGTACAAAGAAAACTATGACATACTCAGAAGTTGAATATTCAAAGAGTTTAATATTCATAAGTTAATGCATGAGATATAAGGATGTGGTGATTTAGATTGAAGAGAATATAACAGGTTAAGTGCTGAAACAGTGAGAGGATTAATCCTAGAAATGTGTTTTATGAAAGCAAGTTGCAGAGTTAAAATATATATTGTACTGGGCTGAAAAAATTTCAGTAGGTTTGCTAAAGATATCTTTCAATGTGCATGTACTTTGTGAATCGTAAAAAATATATGGTAAGGACATGTAGGGGTATACTGTGAAGAGTTTTTCTACCTCTGGCAATAAAACTGTTGGTAACGAAGCCTTTTTTAGCTGCAATTTTCCAGGTAATGGACTTAGAAAAAATGTTTGATTCTACAAATAGAAGCAGTAATAACAGGAAAGTTAATGAGATAGATACTACAATGTAACTAGTATTAGCAGTGATAATAAAATATAACATGTTCCCTTTGAAATCTTTTCTGGCTTTACTGTGAATAAAACTGATGAACTTGGAATGCATTTGTTGGATACATTTTAAATGATGTTTTAGCTATATTAATTTAATTATTTAATCTTAGGTTTTTTTTTTTTTTTAGCCACAATGTTGTTCCATTCATTTCAGCTGTATGTGCTTGTATTTTTTTATTATACTTTAAGTTCTAGGGTACATGTGCACACGTGCAGGTTTGTTACATATGTATACATGTGCCATGTTGGTGTGCTGCACCCATTAACTCGTCATTTACATTAGTTATATCTCCTAATGCTATCCCTCCCCCATCCCATTTAAAGTAAAGAGGCACTATGAACAATTTCAAGTACCTTGTACTGCCATGCAGTTTTTGGCAAATGTAAGTAATATGTGTCAGCCTTATGCAGATGTAGAGCACAGAACAATTACAGTACCTTAGAGAGAACTGAAAAGTTTGTGTTGGATGCACACTTACAATGTTCTAATATTAATGGCAGTGCACACATCACATGTTGGCCATGCTGTTTATTTCCCTGGACAGATAAAATGGCTGGAAATCAAAAGATAACTCATAACGTGAGGATAAATGAATTGGAAATGTATCAGAAATGATTTATTTGAAAGAATATTTGACTAGGCCTCTAATTCCAATGATACTGAGCTGGTCATTTAATCTCCATAAGTTTGCATAATGAGAAAGTTGTAAGAGGTTTTCACTGAGATAGCCACAGTTCAAAAAGTTTATTAAAATCTATTTGATCAATTTGAAAAATAAGAAAGGTATTATTTTCCAAATATGTTTTTGTGTGGCCAAATACTTGAGGACAATTTAATGATCATTTTAATTTTATTATGATGCACCTTATGAAAAATTATGCTCTGCCCAGCATAGTGACTCACACCTGTAATCCCAGCACTTTGGGAGGCTGAGGTGGGCAGATCACCTGAGGTCAGGAGACCAGACTCGTCAAAATGGTAAAAACCCGTCTCTACTAAAAATACAAAATAATTAGCCGTGTGTGGTGGCGGGCGCCTGTAATCCCAGCTACTTAGGAGACTGAGGTAGGAGAATGGCGGGAACCCGGGAGGCGGAGCTTGCAGTGAGCTGAGATCGCGCCACTGCACTCCAGCCTGGGCGACACAGCAAGACTGCGTCTCAAAAAAAAAAGAAAAATATGTTATTCTCATTTCATAACATGAAGATATATCTTTCTACCTTGCGAATATATAGTTTAGCATAATTAATCTTTCTTTGTAAATATAATGACATAAAGAGGTTATTAAACTCATCATATTCAAGGTTTCTCCATCTTTAATTTATAATAAGCCCTTTACAAAACATTCTATTAAATGACTCTAGTAGAAGTAAAAACTAGTTTAAGGCCAAATTAACTGAGCCTCATGAACTATGATCAGAATCGGAATACATTTAAAACCCAAGGAGCTATTCTTGCCAAACGCTAATAATCAAGCAAGAATCACTTCAAAAACTTTAAGAGTTTTTGAAATTAATAGACATTTACTCACTGGAAATTTTGTTTCCTTTTAATTTTCTTGGTATTTGAGGTCCTTACTGATTTATTGTGCTAAGCCATTTTAAAAGTGTTCTACCACCATCTAGTGTTATCAAATAGAAGTTCACTTCAGTTACTAGATCTAATTTATAAAAGATTAGTTGAAATTGTATATCATTTTGATAATGAGGTATACAAAACACGAGTTTCAACACTTAAAATTGGCATTACTGGCTTTGTAGGAGAAAGATAAAGTATACAAAATAGTGCCTCATATTACTGAAAATAATGCATTATTTTTAATATTTAGTAGGGATATTTACTGAGATATTTTATTTCTAAACTAGAAAAGAGAAAAAATAATTGGAAATCTTATTTTAAATGCACTGAAATATATAGGATATTAAATATTATAGCAATTAAAAATTACCTATACTAAAACTCAATCCAGTCTTCACTTCTATGTTACTTTAATATTGAAATGTTTGTTAATGAATTCAAAACCATAATTGCTTGTTCAAAATTCCAAATATTCTGTTAGTAATTTCTGATATTGGTGTACACATGCTTTTGTGTGTTACATATCTATTATCTTCAGTATTTCTAGGCTGATTCAATTTGCTTTCAAGTTACAATTTGGATCAGTTTGCATTCCATATCTTGATTAAGTGCATTTTAATTTATCTGCAGTTTCTCATAATTTGACATTTGAATATTGTAATAGATTATTACCTTTTTAAAGCAATTGTATTAGACTATTTTGGGCTAATATAGTTGGCATTAATCCAAAGGTAATGAAGTTGGGCAATTTATGAAGAGAAGATGTTTAATTGGCTAATGGTTCTGCAGGCTGTAAAGGAAGTATGGCACCTGCTTGGCTTCCAGTGAAGCCTCGGAATTTTTGCTCACTATGGAAAGTGAAGCAGGAGATAGTATGTCACATGGAAAGGGGAACAAGAAAGCTGTTAGCTTACGGGGCAGGGGGAGGTGCCACACTCTTAAAAAAAAAAAAAAAAAAGATCATGAGTGAACTCACTAAGGAGAACTCATTACCGTGGGAAAGGCATCAAGTCATTCATAAAGAATTACTCCATTCCAGCGACGAAAACACATCCCACTAGGACTCCCTCCAACACTGAGGATCACATTTCAACATGAGTTTTGGAAGGAATATACATCCCAACAATATCAGTAATTAATCCGTTAGTAATTGTTGAGCATTTCTATGCATCCAGTTTCCTAACTCTTATAATCTCGGGGCAGTAATATTCTGCTTAACTCAAAATAGTTTGGTCTTTTATTTTAGTTAACCTCTTGACAGTAGAATCGATATTTAAAAATGTAATATCAACCAAGTAAAAAATGTAGCAATCAAAGTTCTATTTATGGGCAAATGTTAATAGCTTTCTAAAAATTGCCACTGAGGTGAATATCGTGTGTTAAGGATTAAGGTTATGTCTTCATTTTATTGAAACTTCTGATACTTATGATCCATCAGCAGGCACAGAAATTTGCCAAGTGTTCTATTATTTCTCATTTTTATAAGCCCACTGGGTTCAGATTTTGACACAATGACTAACAGAGTACTATGAAAAAAACATATTTCTAAGCTTATTATATTTTATAACAATGAAGTTTTGAAAATAATAAGAAATAAAATCAGAAAAGGTGAAATAAAAGAAAATAATAAAATCTACCTTAGAGTCAAGTGTAATATTCTATTTCTATAATTTGATCTCTAGTCTACACATTCAGCCTCCCAAAACATTACCTTTTTAAAATCATTTAATTTTCTTCCTCACTCTCTTTTCCAAGAACTTTGTCCTCCTTTTCCTTCTTCAAACACACCATGGATGCTTCCATTAGTTATAACTGCCTTTTCATTTATCTAAACTCCTCTTCCTCAATCCTTTTGGCTCTGTCCTTGACTTGTTTCCAGGTTGATACTTACACATAATCTTAAACGAAGATTTTCTGCATCAATCTGTCTACAGCATCCTCTTGTAACAACCCTCCAATGTTTATTACTCGCTGTTTTGTCTGCCTTCACAGTGCGTATCATTTTGCATGCCCACTAAGATACTCTTTTGATGATTTTGTTACGTATCATCCCATCTAGAGTATAATTTTAGGAAAAGACAAAACTTCTTATTTTTTCATGTATTGCTATATTCCATGTGAATAGTTTGGTTGACCATTTTTATAATTTTCCTGTTGGCTTTATATATATATATTTTTGAGAAATACCTAATAAATTATTTGCTCATCTTTTAATTGCATTATTTGTTTTCTTGATATTGAGTTGAGTTTCTTATGTATTTTAAAATTAACCTATTATCAGGTATAAGTTATGCAAATATTTTCTTTTTTGTGATGTCTCTCTTTACTCTATTGACTGTTTACTTTGCTGTGTAGAATATTTTCAATTTTATGTAATCCTACTTGTAATTTTTGCTTTTGTTGCCTACGCTTTTGCAGTAATATCTTAAAGAACATGACCTCGGCCAATATCATGGAGCTTTTTGCTGGTTTTCTTCTAGTTATTTTACAGTTTCAGGTCTGACATTTAAGTGTAAACCATTTTGAGTTGATTGGTGTCTGTGGTGTTGTTCTTCTACATGAAGATATTCAGTTTTCCCACCATTTGTTATTAAGGATATTTTCATCTCCCCATTGTTGAAAAGTGTCTCTTGACACACTGTTAAAAATCAATTGGCTATAAATGTATGGAATTACTTCTGGACTCTATTCTGTCTCATTTTTTTGTGTGTCTTTTTTTTTTTTTTTTTTGCCAGTATATGCTGTTTTGATCACTATGTCTTTGTGATATATATTTAAAGTAAAGTAGCTTAATGCCTTCAGCTTTGTTATTTTTGCTCAAGATTATTTTGGCTATTTGAGGTCTTTTGGGGCTTCATATGAATTTTAGAATTTTTTTATTTTTTTAACAAAATTCTATTGGGATATTGACAGGGACTTTATTGCATCTGCAGATAATTTTGGGTAATATGGATAATTTTGAAATATTAATTATTTTATTGCATGAA
The DNA here is from genome assembly GCF_000951035.1 of Colobus angolensis palliatus. Taxonomy (NCBI): domain Eukaryota; kingdom Metazoa; phylum Chordata; class Mammalia; order Primates; family Cercopithecidae; genus Colobus; species Colobus angolensis. The sequence goes on along the minus strand of NW_012121154.1, from coordinate 1,161,756 downwards.
CATCTGGTGTCTTCCCAGATATTTGTAACTTATTTGGTTTCATTTATGAACATTTTATAGTTTCAGTGTACCAATCCCTTACCTCTTTGGTTATATTTATTCCTAAGTATTTTATTTTTTTGATACTATCGTAAATGAAGTTTTTCTCTTGATTTTGTTTGGATTGTTTATTGCTAGTTTAGAAATTCAACTAAAATTTGTATGCTGGTATTATTTCCTGGTCCTTATCGAGTTTATTATTCCTAACACTTTTTATGGCATGCTTAATGTTTTCCACACACAAGATCATGTCATCTGCAAACAGATAATTTAACTTCATCCCTACTGATTTGGATACCTTTTATTTCTTTTCTTTTTTCCTTTTCTAATTACTCTGGCCATTACTTCCAGTGTTATGTAGATTAAAAGTGGGCATCCTTTCCTTCTTCCTAATCTTAGAGGAAAAAATGGCAGTTTTTCACCATTGAGTATAATGTAACCTGTAGGTTTTTCATATGTGGCCTTTTTATGTTGTGGTAAATTCCTTCTATACCTAGTTTATTAAGAGTTTTTACTATGAAAAGATATTGAACCTTATCATATGACCTTTCTGCATCAATTGAGATGATAAAGTGGGGTTTTTTTCTTTGTTATGTTAATGTGGAGTATTCCATGAATTTATTTTTGTATGTTGAACCAGTCTTGCATTCTAGGGATAAATCCTACTTAGTCATAATATGTGATGCTTTAAATGTGCTGATAAATTCAATTTGCTAGTATTTTGCTGAGGGTTTGTACAGTTTTGTAAGTATTTTACAGAGGAAATTTGGTCTGTTGTTTTCTTTTCTTGTAGTGTGTTTGGCTGGCTTAGATATAAGAGTAATACTGGCTCATAAATTAGCTTGGAAGTACGTTTCCTATTCTTCAATTTTTAAAAAGGAGTACAGAGGGATTGGTGTTAATTCTTCTTTAATATTTGATAGAATCAACCAGTGAAGTCACTGGGTCCTGAGCTTTTTGTTATCACTGGGAGATTTATTCAGTCCTTCTCTTTATTATAGGTCTGTTCAGAATTTCTGTTTTCATGATTCACTCTTGCTAGACTGTATACGTCTAGGGAATTTATTCGTTTTTCTAGGTTATTCAATTTTTTGGCTATCATAGCTCATAGTAGTCTGTTGTGGCACTCTTTATTTCTGTAGCGTCAGTCATACTATCTCCTTTTTCATTTATTATTTTACTACTTAATTTTTTTCTATTTTTATCATACTGTAGCTAAGGGCTTATCCATTTTAATAGATATTTTCAAAAAAAACTCTTAGTTTTACAGATTTTGTATTTTTTACATATCTATTTAATTTATTTCTGCTGTAATTCTTATTTATTTCCTGCTGCTAAACTTGGCTTTCGTTGGTTCTTGTGCTTTTAGTTCCTTGAGTTGTAAGGTTAAGTTGTTCACTTAACATCTTTCTTTATTCCTAATGTAGGCATTTATAACCACAATTGTCCCTCAATACTGCTTTTGGTGCATCACATAGGATTGGTGTGTTGGGTTTTCATTTTTACATATATCAAGCTGTTTTCCAATTTCCCCTCTGATCTCTTCTTTGATTTATTGGTTGTTTAGAGTGTGTTGTTTAATCGGTGCATATTTGTAAATTTTCTAGTTTTTTTTCTGCTATGGATTTCTACTTTTATTCCATTGTGGTAGAACAAAGATACATGCTATGATTTCAATCTTTTTACATTTTTAAGACTTGCTTTGTATGCTAACATATGATCTATCCTAGAGAATGTTTCATGCACACATGAGAAGAACATGTATTCTGATATTCCTGGCTAGAATGTCTTACATATGTCAATTAGGTTCATTGTTTATAATTTTGTTCAAGTTCTCTGTTTCCTTACTGTACTTTTGTTGTATTTGTACTTATGTTGTATTTAGGAAGCAACAAATTTGCTACAAGCTCGTAAGCGGAAGGTATTTGCCTTGTCTCAGAGACTTTTTACTGTAGACTTTTGAGTTAATGCTGAAATGAGTTAAGATTTTGAGGGACTGTTGAGAAGGCATGATTGGTTTTGAAATGTGAGGACATGTGATTTGGGAGGACCAGGGGTGAAATAATGTGGTTTGGCTGTGTCCCCACTCAAACTTCCTCTTGAACTGTATTCCTGTAATTCTTACGTGTTGTGGGAGGAATCTGGTAGTAGATAATTAAATCATGGGGGCAGTGTCCCCCATACTGTTCTTGTGGTAGTAAGTCTCACCAGATCTGATAGGCTTTATAAGGGGTTTCTGCTTTCTCTTTTTCCTCATTCTCTTCTCTAGTCTTCCACCATGTGACATATGACTTTTACCTTCCACCATGATTGTGAGACTCCTCAGCCAGGTGGAACTGTGGGTTGTTGATTAAACCTCTTTTTTTTTGTAAATTGCCTGGTCTCAGATATGTCTCTATCAGCAGCTTGAAAATAGACTAATATAAAGGGAGAGAGATAACTTGCCAATGTCTTTGAAAGAAATTGGGATTTTTAAGTAACCTCCCCAACATTAGTGATATGAAGAGATCTGATATTTCTCTGATATTGTGTCTTCTCATATATGTGTGTGTGCATGTGTATACAAAATGAAATAATCTCTGTCTTTTATTACTCAGCCTTTTAAAAACTCTGTGATAACTATGTAAATTCCAAGCACAAATTGAAATTGAGCTAATTACGAAAAAGAGAAAAACAGTATATATGAGTGATAGATATCCAGTACATTTACATATATAAACCTAAGTTTACCATCAATCACAGCAATATCCTTTACGTATGTGCTTAATGCTATAAGGTAAAATATAAATATAATGCATCTATATTTACTAATATCAAGGGCAATCTAAATAAAACTTTGGGAACAATCCTGAATTTTCTCTTTGATTGAAAACTAGAGTATTTTATGTATTTAACAAATTGTAGTCAAATTTTGCTGAATAATTTTAGTAGGAAAAAAAAAGCATTACTACTATTTCTGTGACTAGTGAAGATTTCTGAACCTGTTTAGCCTTAGCAAGATTTGAAGTAATTTCAGAGTCTCAACAATTTATTATGTAACTATTTCCCTTCATTTCTTGTTATTCCCATAATATTATTAATTCAAAATTAAAAATATATTAGAGATGGTGAGAGCCTCAAAATACTGGGTGGGATGGTATAAAAGGTGATGAATCAATATGAAAATTATTGAAGAAATAATTTGAGAGGAATCAGTTCTATTTTCTTATTTCAACATTTTTGCCCATTGAATTTGTACTCCTACAGCTATACAGCAGCATGGATGCAGAAATTACTCCTTCTTGAATGTTACATAGTGAAAGAGCACAATATTAAAATTATTATTTAATTACAGATATATTAATATCTATGGATTATTTCATTTACTTTTAATTTCCAATTTTTCCTTTTAGATTTTTTTTCACTGAAGCACCAAAACAGATTTTAAACAAACAAAAATGACATTACTTTTCCTCTTTACTGTGTAAGTAAACACTTTAATAGAAAACCACTTCAACATAAGTTTGGCACACAAAATGCCAAAATTTACACATGAATTATTATGTTTTCCATCATGCAACAGTGTATTTATGGATTTATGTATTTATGTTAGCCTCAAAATAAACTACTAAAGATAGGACACGAATAACAGAAGTGTCAGACATTACCCATTCATTTCAAAATTCACTAAATTTAAGAAAAAGGACTGCCAGAAACAATTGATTCAGAATGACACAAAACAATGAGATATCATACATTCATGAGTTATTATCGGTTCTTATAGAAGAGCAGTATTAAAAATACAGATAAAAATGGCTTTTTATTACCCCTCATCAAAAAAAGAAAACCAAAAAGCAAATAATTAAATTGTAGAAAAGACACTTAGAATATCTAATTGGAGTAAGTGTTGGTGATTTGAAGGTTGACCACACAGTTTTATAAATGAAGTATCGAAAATGTAATTAAATTTTACAAAGATAGGACAATGTTTAAAGTTCATACTTTTGAAATAAATGATCATGACAAATTTCTCCTTTACTAGTTATACTTGTATCTGTATATATTTCATATTATAAGGGTAGGATTTTTTAGACATTTTAGAGAACACAAAATAGAATAGAAAAAGGTAAAAATATAACTTTGGGATTAAAATTTTTTTTCTATCTGTGAAGAACAACATTCTTTTAATATATTTATTTAGTTCTTCATTTCTAGAATAACTTCTGGTACATTCAAGAAAATAAAATCTGTTTTGTATAGCTGTATATGGTATCACTTTTTAGTGATTTTTGCCAAATATGCCCCCAAATTTTTAATAGAGTAATATGGTGATATGTGTTTATTTGTACTTCTTATTTTCTTTTCTTAAACTATTATTTAAATGATTAATTATTCACATTTTCCTGTGATTGTGCTTAACTTATACAAGCAATTTTTCATTTCATGTAGCAATTTTGCATTTAAGAAATGTATCTTAAATACTTAACGACTTACTTAAGGAAAAATAAACATCTTTATATTTTGTAGGGAGGAGGTACCGTGGTTCCAAACATGAGTGCTTTCTTAATTATAAGTTATCATGGTAAACAATGGCAACAGTGAATCATGAAACATTAACTTGTCATCACCAAGGACTGGTAGTCACTTTAAATCACCCCATGCAATGATGATGTTCACAAATTTGCTTGACTACCTTGATCGGTATTAAGCATTTAACTAGACCTAAAATCTATAAGCACAGGGGGTTAGGAGGAAAACATTTCATTTGAAGATATATTGATTACATGGCACTGGATTTCACTGAATAATGGGAATAGTGATTATTGGCTTTCCTGTGGAGCCCAGTTGTCATTAGCATGGGTGTGTGAAGGAAATTATTTCCTACTGTTACTCTCACATCAGCCTACTCCTGGGCTTAGAGGGATTTTGAGATTAAATTTTCAAGACTGCTGTTTCCATTGTTAATCACCTATTGTCTATACTGTGTAGAAAACATATCATTATAAACGTGCTATGTAGTTTAAACTTTATAATAACTCTACAGTGTATATTATACTGGAACCACTGTTTCACAGAGAAGAAACAAAAGTTCAAGGAGATTAGGTAGCTTGTCCAATGTCACAGAGTTAGTAATAATGACAGAAAAATAAGAAAAAGAAAACAAGAAAGGAATTAACTGATTTGTAGCTCGAACATCTTATGCAGAGTGGTCTAAATATTCTAAATATTTTGACCAAGGAGGTGAATTTTTTCAGATTATTTTGACAAATAAAGGACTATCGCTGGAGCTGTGATATTGTCAATCCCATTCAAACTCTATGACTAATAATGGAAAAGAGATGTTTCTAAAGAAATCTGGAGGCTATTAGAGAAATGGATGATCCATGAAAGAGTTGTGTTCGCTCACTGTAGCAAGTAAATGATGATGATTGCATTTCAACTTAGATCTATCTGTCTGATTTATAATATATATGTATCTACTATGTAGACTAGATATACCAAGGGAATGAAAAAGTATGTACAGCCTCTGGACTAAGTATTTTAGAATTTCTTAAAGAAATTTAAGAAATTCACTTAACCAGTCACAAGTATACTGTTACTGTCATAAACATACAAAAGCAGTTAGATAATAAAGAGATCATAACAAAACTATTCAGATTTTATTATCCATTTGGGAATATCCCTTCACTGTATACAATATTAAATATATCTAGAGATGAGAAAATAATTTGCAATGTATATTAGGAAAAAATGAATAAAAAAATAGAAATTCTGAATTCCACAAGTCCTGACACCATATGTAACTTCGTTAAAGGATGCATAATTTAGGCTATGTCATCTTTCTTCTATATGAAAATGTTAACACAAAATATAAAATATCACTTCAAATTTAATAGAGCAGATACAAGCTTTCTTAGTATTTTCTACCTAGGCACAGCAATCAAAGTGCCAAAATTGGAATAGAGATAATAGGGGGTGTTAAATGAACATCAATCATATGTCAGTGGTTTTGAATGCCTTATAACCAGGCAGTCATGTATTTCATTAGCTCTTCTGGCATTCACTGCTTTATCTAAGGGAGGTTTTGGAACTCAAGAGGTAGGCAGAATCAACCTAAAAAAAAGTTTAGGGGAAAGAATTTATAATAGATTTCGTTACATGTTCAAAGGAAGACATGTCTAGAGAAGAATAAATATACATTCAATTATTAAGTAGCACTTAAAATCAGAGACAATGATTATTATTTAGAGAGAAATGTCTCATAATTGATTTACTTGAGAGAAAAGGATATGAAAGTAATGTAGACTTTTTTGTTGTTGTTTTACTGTATCTTCCACATATTATTGGTTATCAAGGTGGGTGAACAAAATATAATGTGATTATTGCATTTTCATCATTGCTCAAGAAAAAAAATTAAAAAGAGAATAGCCAACACTGAATGGAAAGGTAAATAAAATAGGTTGGACTCATGCTATAAAATACTGTGTAGCCCTTTTAAATTCTAAATTAGAGCTATACCAATTGGGAGAGTAGAGCTGCATGAAAAAGCAAGATATAGTAGAGTATGTATTATATGATCCTACTATGTTAAGCAAACAAAATGATGAAAATCACCCCCAAAACTCCTAAAAAGTATTGTATGTGTTTGTGTACCAGTGTGTGTACATAAAATAGTATCATAATGAAACATACCCATAAATGCATAAAGCTGTTTAAGATGAATTACTTCATAGTGCTAAAGCAAGATAAGCTAATGTAAATAAAACAAGAGATGGAGGTTAAGAAGAATGCCCACAAAATCAGAAAAGAAAAATAAATACTGCCGATATCAGAAATGAATGAAGGGAAAAAAATGTAGTCCTGTAGAAAAATAACACTATAATATTAAGTGAAAAATCAAGATAAAACTCTGAATATACTAAATTAGTTGCTTTATTAAAATATATTTAAATGAACATGCATATAGAAATGTTGTTTTAGAAAATAGTATTTAATATATAACATGCATATAATATTGGTAAAATAGTGATGATCTTTTGGTAATAATAATATGTTGATGTGTGAATATTTATTTTCTGACACGCAAAGTATTTGCTTGTATAAATATGCATTTATAATGTAAACTTAAAATTTTTACAGGTTTTAAAAATCAGGTTAAAATGTACAAGATAAATTTAAAGCTGCTCAAGAAAGACAATATACTAAGTCATGAAAATAAAGAGGACTTTTGTATCAGAGAATCTTAAATTTACATCTCACACCTGGCTGCGTGAATGTGGGCAAGAATTTTCACTTCCTTAAGCTGTAGTATCTACTTCTATATGGTATATTTAAAAAAAAAAATCTTACCTAAATTGCTACAAAGATTAAACTAGATCACTTATGTGAAAGTATTTGCATTTATATTTACAAAATATAATAATAATTCTAAACAGCAAAAACGAAACAAAAGCAATTCCAAGACCCAGATGAAAGACAATGAAAATAGAGAGAAATATAAGTACTAAAACAAGATTCAATAGCAAAATAGAAATATTTTGTTTTAAAAACTTCCATTTTAAAAATCAGTAGATGAATTAAATAACGGAATTTTTATTATTGAGACCTGAGTTTGTGGCCCAAATGATCAAATGAAAGAAACGTTTGGTACACACAACAAAAATACAAAGAGTTGCACATGTAAGTCAGTGTCCTGTAGGACTGACACAGAAAAGGTGACTAAAACAATTCCTACAAGGAGCAAATGAAGGACAGGAAAGGATTTAAAAATTTAAAAATAATATCTCCATGAACTGAGAACTTGGATTTGAATAATGGAAGAGTCCCAACATTTTAGATAAAATAGGACAAAAAACACATCTAGATATATGATACATGTTGAACATTCCAAATCTGAAAATTTGAAATTCTTTTTTTTTTTTTTTTTTTATTATACTTTAAGTTCTAGGGTACATGTGCATAACGTGCAGGTTTGTTACATATGTATACTTGTGCCATGTTGGTGTGCTGCACCCATCAACTCGTCAGCACCCATCAATTCATCATTTATATCAGGTATAACTCCCCAATGCAATCCCTCCCCCCTCCCGAAAATTTGAAATTCTAAATGCTTCCAAATGCAACACTTTTTGGGCACCTATATGACACTCAAAGGAAATGCTCATAGGAACATCAAATTTGAAGTTTTGAATTTGGGATGCTCAACTGGTATAATGTGATAATTCCAAAATCTAAAATCTGAAATACTTCTGCTGGTATCAAGCATTTCAGATTAGTGGTATTCAGCCTGTGTAATGATTCCTAAATTTCTGTATAAAAATAAATACCGCAAGTTTTTAATTCCAATTTTTTTCTTCCAAAAGGAAAAAAAATGAAACTGAACTCATAGTTCCCATTTATAATGTTAGACGTTGAAGACAATGGAATAATATGTTCAGACAACTACTAAGAGAAAAAAACGACTGAGAATTCTACAGTTAGTCATGGGATTACTTCCTTGTCATGAAAAGAATATGTGGAAGCTAAAAAATTTTGATCTTATAGAAGTAGAGAATAGAGTAGTGGTTACTACAGACTGGGGAAGGCAGAGGGGAATGAGGGACAGGGAGAAGTTGGTAAAAGGACAAAATTACAGGTAGATAGGAGGAATAAATTCTACTCTTCTATAGCACTGTAGTGTCTATATATAACAATAATTATTGTATATTTAAAAATAACTAGAAGGGAGGATTTTGAATTTCCCTAACACAAATAAATAATAAATATTTATGGTAATGGTTATGCTAATTACCCTGATTTAATTGTTGCACACTGTATGTATGAAAATATCATTCTGTATACCACAAATATGCCCAATTATTATGTGTTAATTTTTAAAAGGAATGTATTGATTCACAGCATGTAAACCACTAGAGCAAGATGCATGAGTCTTAGCAAACATTTAGATATATTACTTAAACAAAAAATGAACAGAGACTTTACACTTTGGAAAATAATGAGGACAGATAACAGTGGCTAGTAATACATAGCTTAATCTAAATCAGTGACTAATGACTTAGCTGAATTGGGATTCTTGAGATAAATGGGGCATATTGTGTAGGGAATTATTATATTAGAGCCAAAGTGAAGTGCTAAATTGTCTCAGATAAACTTAGTAGATGGATAAAATAAAGTCAGGTAAGTGTGGTAGAAGTATTCTAAATATTATGCTTATAGCAGATGAAAAGAAAGAGTGGGTGAATTGCGTACATTGACTAGGTGAAATAATCAGTGCTTCATTTTCAAATAATAGTAAGGAAAATGTTTTCAGTTGTCAGTGTTAGAAAAAGATACATAATTAACTGTAGGTAGAGGATCTAACATAACTTACAATTTAATAAGGGAAATAAGTAATGACTGATAACCTCATCAATTAATAAGGATATAGGGGTTAAAAGGATGGAACAAACAGAAAGCTTATAAAATAGTGACTAAAAATGGATAATATAAAATCAAATACATCTGTTTTTATAGTACAGTTCAATGGACTGAGAGAGATGTCAACCTTAAATAATGAGAGTCAGAATAGATGATTCATTATAGAGTTTATTTGAGCCCAATGCTGGGAATAACCATCTGGTAAATACAGACTTTAGAGAAATAGGGTAAGTGCTCCAAAGTTAAAAATTAAGGTATTACTTATATGAGAAAAACATGAACAGATTTACAACATTTTCTATATGCTGGTTTATACATTACAAATGTTTTATTAGTTAATTTTTTTCAAAGCTTGTTTTTTTTCTCTTTACAGCTGTTTATATTTCTTTACTAATTTAAAAGTGTATTTAACATTCTATTGTAAGATGATATGATAGTTATGAAGTCTTCCTGTGAGAAAGATAAGAGGGAAATTAATCTATAATGAAGATCAGCAGGAAAGAGTAAAGGGGTCTTCACTGTGTCCTTCAGTCATTTGCAATATTTTACAAAACAATGTAAGTAAGGAAGAAGACTAATGTATAATCAGAGAAAGAAAGGTTCCTGCTGCCGAGGTTTCATAATCACATTCCTTAAAGACTTTAAATACTTAAAGTTCCAACAGCTTGGATTTTGAATTATTTATATTCACAAGAAAAAGTGGTGGTCAGAGAGAGGGAGAGAAAAAGAATTTCAATTTGCATTAAAAGGACCATTAAGAAATGTATTTCTTCATAAGAACCATAAATAGGAAAGTGATGAGGAAAGGTTAAAAGTAAATGAATACATGGAAGGCAAAACAACACCTAGCAAAGAGCAACAACAGGGTGAAGTGATCATGTTATTATCTAACAGCATGATCTTAAAATTAGAGGCATTACTAGGGGAAAAATATATCATTAGAAAAATAATTTATGAAGATGTTATGGCAGTCAGAGCTGTAACTACACCAAATAACAAAGAGTTAAAAGTATTTAGTTTGAAAAGGCAAAGGAAACTAAGTAAAATCAGAATAAAAATTTGATTTTAAAATAACTTTTTTGAATTATAGAGGCGTATTACATGAAAATATGGAAAAACAGAGTGATTAAATAACAATGAACCTGTTATACACATTCTAAAAATAGAAAATAAAAACATACTTTATGGAATGTCCTTGAAATGTTTCCAAAAACTAATTTAGTAGTTGATCACACACAAACAAAGAGAACCTGACTAAATTTAAAGTGTATGGGCTTTGCAAGCTATAACTTGTGTCCACAAGCCAAAAGTATTGGGAGCAAAAGAAAATACTTTTTAAAAGTTCTTAACTTCATAAAAATTAAACAACATGAACCTAATAGTGCTTGAATTAAAGATAATGACAAACCTGTCATAAACTTAAACAACTTACTAAAAAACGAAGACTAAAAAATAGAAAGGAGGGGGCAAGATGGCTAACTAGAAGCAGCTGCTGTTGGTGGCTTCCACTGAGAAGAATGAAAATGGTGAAAGGATCCTACACCTTCAGCTGAAGTATCCAGGTTTTCTTATTGAGAATTACTAGGCAGTTGGCACAACCTACAGAGAGTGAGGACAAGAAGGATAGAACAATGGCCCACCTGGAAGACACACAGGGCAAGGGGAGCATCCACCCCCAGCTAAAGGAAGCAGTGAGTGATAGTGCTACCTTACCCAGGAAACCTCACTGTTTTCACAGTTCTGTGCAACCCATAGATCAGGACATACCCTTATAAGCCCATGCTTGGGGTCCAAGCATAGAGCTATAGAGACAGTCAGCAGCCACTTGTGTTGCAGCCAGTGGCAGCAGGCTGGAGACTGCCTAAATGGATTGAGTTATTGGGGGAGTGGTGGCTGTGATCACTGTGGCTCCAGTCTGCCATTTGCCCCTGCCAGTGCCAGGAGACCGGACAGTTTGGACTGGGAAGATTTTCCTATGGCGCAACGCAGTGGCTGTGGCAGATCTTGGCCAGACTGCTTCTTTAGGTGGGACCAGGATCCATTTCCCCCCACTAAGCAAAGCCACCCTGCAGGAATTTAGCAACACTACCCATGGGTTTATGGACAGAACTCTGATCTCTCTGGGACAGAGCCCCTGAGGGAAGGGCTGCTGTGGTCTCCATGGCTCAGTAGACTTAGTCTTTCCTGTTTGCTGGCTCTGAAGAGGCCAGCCAGTCCAGGCAAGGGGGAGTCCTCCCAACACAGTGCACCCACACCTCCAAAAGGCAGTCAGTTCTTCATTAAGTGGGTCCCTGATTCTATCACTCCTGACTATGTGGGATCCCCCTATAGGCGTCACCAGCCACCTTATACAAGAGCATTTCCACCAGCAGCAGGTCAGTGTCCCTCTGGGATGGAGCTCCTAGAGTAAGGAACAAGCAGCCATCTTTGTTGTTTTTCAGCCTCTGCTGGTAATACCAAGTGTGGGAGGGACACAGGCAAATACAGTCTGGAGGGGACCCCCAGCAAACCGCAGCAACCCTATGGAAGAGGGGCCTGCTAAAAGAAAAACAAACAAACCAAAAGCAAAGCAACAGCAACATCAACAAAAAAGATCCCACAAAAATCCCATCCAAAGGTCAGCATACTCAAAAATTGAAGGTAGATAAGCTCACAAAGAGGAGAAGGAAACAATGCAAGAAAACATCGAAAGCTCAAAAAACCAGAGAGCCTCTTGTACTCCTAATGATTGTAACACATCTCCAGCAAGAGCACAGAATTGGGTTGAGAGTGAGATGGATAAACCAACAGAAAGAGGCTTCAGAAGTTGGGTAATAATGAATTTCACTGAGCTAAAGGATTATCTCCTAACCCAATGCAAAGAAGCTAAGAAACATAATAAAAAATTACAAGAGCAGTTAACCAGAATAACCAGTTGAGAGAATTTAAATAATCCAAAGGAGCCAAAAAACACAACAGGATAACTTAACAATGCAACCACAAGTATCAATAGCCAAATAGACCAAGTGGAGAAAAGAATCTCAGAGATTGAAGACTGTCTTGCTGAAATAAGATATGCAGGCAAGCTTAGAGAAAAAATAATAAAAAGAAATGAACAAAACCTCCAATATCTATGAGATTTTGTCAAAATACCGAACCTATGATTGATTGGAGTACCTGAAAGAGACAGGGAGAACAGAATCAACTTGAAAAACATACTTCAGGATATTATCCAGGATAATTTCTCCAACTTAACAAGACAGGCCAACATTCAAATTTAGGAATCCAGAGAACACCAATAAAATACTCCATGAGAAGATAACCCCCAACACACATAATCATCAGATTCTCCAAGGTCAAAATGCAAGAAAAAATGCAAGGGCAACTGGAGAGAAAGGTCAGGTCACCTACAAAGTAAAACCCATCAGACGAACATCAGCCCACGTAGTGGAAACACTACAAGCCAGAAGATATTGGGGGTCAATATTCAATATTATTAAAGAAAATAATTACCAACCCAGAATTTCAGATCTGGTGAAACTATGTGTGAAACATTAGCGAAGGGGAAATAAAATCCTTTTCAGACAAGCAAATGCTATGGGAATTTATCACCACAAAGCCTGCCTTGCAAGAGCTCCTGAAAGAAGCACTAAATATGGAAAGGAAAAATCATTACTAGCCAGTACAAAAACACACTGAAGTATACATATCAATAACACCATGAAGCAACTACATTAACAAGTCTGCAAAATAACCAGTTAACATCATGATGACAGGATCAAATTAACATATAACAATATTAACCTTAAATGTAAATGAGCTAATTAAATTACATAACCTTAAATGTAAATAGGCTAATTAAATTATTGCCCCAATTAAAAGACACAGAGGGACAAGCTGGATAGAGTCAAACTCATTGGTGTGCTGTATTCAAAAACCCATTTTGTGTGCACACATAGGCTCAAAAAAGAAAAGATGAAGGAAAGTTTACCAAGCAGATGGAAAGCAGAAATAAAGCAGAGGTTGAAATCCTAGTTTCTGACAAAACATAATTTAAACCAACAAAGATCGAAAAAAGACCAAGAAGGGCACTACATAAGGATAAAAGGTTTAATTCATCAAGAAGAGCTAACTATCCTAGATATATATGCATCCAATACAGGAAAACCCAGATTCGTTAAACAAGTTCTTAGAGTCCTGCAAAGAGACTTGGACTCTCACGCAATAATAGTGAAAGACTTTGTCACTCCACTGTCAATATTAGACAAATCATCAAGGCAGATAATTAGCAAAGATATTCAGAACTTGAATTCAGCTCTGGATCAAGTGGACATGACAGATATCTACAAAACTCTCCACCCAACAACAACAACAAAATATACATTTTTATTGGCACCACATGGCACTTACTTTAAAATTGATCACATAATTGGAAGTAAAACACTCTTCAGCAAATTCGAAAGAACTGAAATCATAACAGTCTCTCAAACCACAGTGTAATCAAATTAGAACTCAAGATTAAAAAATTCACTCAAAACTACACAACTACATAGAAATCGAATATCCTGCTCCTGAATGACTCCTGGGTAAATAACAAAATTCAGACAGAAATCAAGAAGTTATTTGAAACTAGTGAGAACAAACAGACAAAGTGTCAGAACCTCTGGGATGCAGCTAAAGCAGTGTTAAGAGGGAAATGTATAGCACTAAATGCCCACATCAAAAAGGCAAAAAGACCTTAAATCTACATTCTAACATCACAACTTAAAGAACTAGAGAACTAAGAGCAAACAAACCTCCAGGCTAACAGAAGACAAGAAATAACCAAGATGAGACTGGAACTGAAGGAGATGGAGACATAAAAACACTTCAGAAAATCAATGAATTCATTTTTTTTGAAAAAATTAATAAAATAGATAGACCATTAGCTAGACTATTAAAGAAGAAAAGAGAGAAGAATCAAATAGATACAATAAAAAATAATAGAGGCCATATTACCAGTAACCCCACAAAAATACAAACAACCATTAGAGAATAATATAAACACCTCTATGCAAATAGAGTAGAACATCTAGAAGAAATGGATAAATTCCTGGACAGGTACTCTCTTTCCAGATTGAACCAGGAAGAACCTGAATCCCTGAATAGACAAGTAACAAGTACTGAAATTGTGGTAGTAATAAATAGCCTACTGACTGAAAAAAAAAAAAAAAACAGGACCAGGTAAATTTAGAGCTGAATTCTACTGAATATACAAAGAAGAGCTTGTACCATTTTGTCTGAAATTATTCCAAACAATTGAAAAGGGGGGACTCCTCCCTAACTTATTCTATGAGGTCAGCATTATCCTAATATCAAAACTTGGCAGAGATACAGAAAAAAAAAGAAAAAAAAATTCAGGCCAATATCCCTGATTAACATAAATGCAAAAATCCTCAGTAAAATACTGACAAGAGAAATCCAGCAGCACATCAGAAAGCTTATACATCACAGTCAAATAATCTTAATCCCTAGGATGCAAGGCTGATTCAACATATTCAAATCAATAAGTGTAATTCATCACATACACAAAACTAAACACAAAAACCACAAATGATTATCTCAATAGACACAGAAAAGGCTTTAGATAAAATTCAACATTCGTTCATGTTTAAAAACTCTCAATAAAGTAGGTACTAAAGGAACATTCCTCAAAATAATTAGAGCCATTTATGAAAAATTCACAGTCAATATCATATTGAATGGGTAAAAGCTGGAATCATTCCCCATAAAAACTGGCACAAGACAAGAATGCCCTCCCACCACTCCTATTCAACATAGTATTTGAAGTTCTGGCCAGGGCAATCAGCCAAGAGAAAAAAATAAAGGGTATTCAAATAGGAAAAGAGGAAGTCAAATTTTCCAGCTTTGCAGATGACATGATCCTATATCTAGAAAACTCCACCATCTCTGTGCGACAGCTTCCTAAGCTGATAAGCAACTTCAACAAAATCTCAGGATACAAAATCAATGTTCAAAAATCACAAGCATTCCTATGAACCAACAACAGACAAGCACAGAGCCAAATCATGAGTAAACTATTATTCACAATTGCTAAAAAAATATAAAATAAGATATCTAGGAATAGAGCTAACAGGGGAAGTGAAGGAATTCTTCACGGAGAACTATAAACCACTGATCAAGGAAAAGACACATGACACAAACAAATGGAAAAACATTCCATGGCTCATGGATAGGAAGAATCAATATCATAAAAATGGCCATACTGCTCAAAGTATTTTATAAATTTAATGCTATTGTCATTAAACTACCATTGATATTCTTCAAATAACTAGAAAAGAAAATCTATTTTTAGATTCATAATGAAGCAAAAAAGAGCCCATATTCCCAAAAGAATATTAAGCAAAAACAAACAAACAAACAAACAAACCAACAAACAAAGCTGAAAGCATCATACTACCTGATTTCTAACTATACCACAATGCTACAGTAACCAAACAGCATGGTAGAAAAATAGGCACATAGAAAAATGGGACAGAATAGAGAACTCAGAAGTAGGACTTCACATCTACAATCATCTGATCCTCGACAAACTTGACAAAAATAAACAATGGGGAAAGATTCCCTGTTTAATAAATAGTGCTGGGAGAACTGGTTAGCCATATGTGGAAAACTGAAACTCGACCAATTTTTTACACATTATATGAAAAATAACCCAAGATAAATTAAAGACTCAAATGTGAAGCATAAAACTGTAAAAACTGTAGAAGAAAATCCGGGCAATACCATTCAGGACATAGGCATAGGCAAAGATTTCATCATTAAAACATCAAAAGCAATTTCAACAAAAGCAAAAGTTAACAGATGAGATCTAATTAAACTAAGAAGCTTCAGCCCAGCAAATGAAACTACCTTCAGTGGAAACAGACAACTTCCAGAATAGGAGAAAACTTTTGCAATCTATCCATCAGACACATTTAATACCCAGAATCTACAAGGAACCTTAACAAATTTACATGAAAAAAACAACTCCATTAAAAAGTGGGCAAAGGACATGAACAGACATTTCTCAAAAGAAGACATCTA
The DNA here is from genome assembly GCF_000951035.1 of Colobus angolensis palliatus. Lineage (NCBI taxonomy): Eukaryota > Metazoa > Chordata > Mammalia > Primates > Cercopithecidae > Colobus > Colobus angolensis. Next base: position 1,145,256 of record NW_012121154.1, on the reverse strand, counting down.
TGCAGATAACAAAGATATGAAAAAAAGCTCAACATCACTGGTCATTAGAGAAATGCAAATCAAAACCCCAATGCGATACCATATCACACCAGTCAGAAGGACGATTATTAAAAAACAAGAAACAACAGGTGCTGGAGAGAGGTTGTGGAGAAACAGGAACGTTTTTACACTGTGGTGAGAATGTAAATTAGTTCAACCATTGTGAAAGACAGTGTGGTGATTTCTCAAAGAACTAGAACCAGAAATACCATTTGACTAAGCAATCCCATTACTGGGTATATACCCAAAGGAATATAAACGATTCTGTTATAAAGATATGTGCACACATATATTAATTACAGTACTATTCACAATAGCAAAGACATGGTATCAATCCAAATGCCCATCAGTGATAGACTGTATTAAGAAAATGTGGCACATATACACCATGGAATGTTACACAGCCATATAAAGGAATGAGATCATGTCCTTTTCAGGGACATGGATGGAGTTGGAAGCCACTATACACAGCAAACTAACACAGCAACAGAAAAACAAACAATGCATGTTCTCACTTATAAATGGCAGGGGAACAACGAGGACACACAGACACATGGAGGAGAATGACAAGTACGGGAGATTGTCGGGCGTGTGGGAAAAAGGAGGGAGGGCATCGGGAAAAATAGCTAATGTATTTTGGGCATAATACCTAGGATAGGTGCAGCAAATCACCATGGTAACCATTTACCTACGTAAGAAACCTGCACATTCTGCACATGTGTCCTGGAACTTAAAATAAAATAAAAAGAAATAGTAAAATTAAAAGAAATAGCAAAAGTCTTAGAATATTAACATAAACAAAAAAAGAGAAATATGAAATGGAAGTATTTTTATAATAGAAAATATAGGATAAAATGTGATCATTACACATAAAAGAGGATAGATAAATGATAGATATGATAATTCTAATACAATAATTAGATAATTTTAAGATACTAGAATATTTTAAGTATTGAGAATAAACCTAATGTTTTAATAAGGTTAGTAATTAGATAAACATTGTTGAACTTTTCAAATGAGAAATAAGGAGAACAAAAAAATAGTTGTGAGGAAAGAATAACCACAGATACTGAAAATTTTTTTAAAACTGTATGAGATAATTATAGGAAATTATATGAATTCAGAAGATGGATTATTTAGCTACTCAAGGAGGCACCAGAGAAAGATAAAACCAACATAAGGAAATAATAAAAATACCCCAGGATCATGGAGGAAATAGTGTCTAGAGAAATAGAGATTATAAAGACAAAAAAAAAAATCACAACTTTGGGAAATAAAATACACACTCAAAGAAATACAAAATACACTAAAAGGTTTCAGCAATAGACTAGAACAAGTAGAAGAAAAAACTTTAGAGCTCAAAGACACAGCTTTGGAATTAACACAGTCTGACAAAGACAAAGAAAAAAGAATTCAAAAAATGAGCAAAGCCTCCAAGAAATTTGGGATTATGTAAAATGACCACACATAAAAATAATTGCTGTTCCTGAGGAAGAAAACAAATCTGAAAGTTTGAAAATCTTATTTGAGAGAATCATTGAGGAAAACTTCCCTGATCTTGCTAAAGATCTAGACATTCAAATAAAAGAAGCCCAAAGAACACCTTGGAAATTCATTGCAAAGAGATCAAGTTATCTAAGTTAAGACAAAGAGAAGAATTTTAAAAGCAGTGAGAAAAAACATCAGGTAAACTATAAGGGATACCTTACCAGATTAACAGCAGATTTCTCAGCAGAACCCCTACAACCCAGAAGGGATTGGCGTCTTATCTTTAGCCTTTTTAAACAAAACAATTATCATCCAGGAATTTTGTATTCAGTGAAACTAAACTTCATAGATGAAGGAGAGATAAAATATTTTTCAGACAAACGAATGCTTAGTAAATTCCCCACTACCAAGGCTGTACTACAAGAAATGCTAAAAGGAGCTCTAAATCTTGAAACAAACCCCAAAATACACCTCCTAAAAGCATAAGTCTCACAGAGCCTATGAAAAAGTAACACATACACCGAAAAAGAAGGTATTCAGGCAACAACTAGCATGATGAATAGAATAGTACCTCACATTTCTATACTGACATTAAATGGAAATGGTCTAAATGCTCCACTTAAAAGATATAAAATAGGAGAATGGATAAAAATCCACAAAGTAAGTATCTGATGTCTTCAAGAGAATCACCTGACACATAAGGACTCATATAAACTTAAAGTAAACATGTAGAAAACATATATTCCATGCAAATGAACACCAAAAGTGAGCAGAAATAGCTATTCTTATATCAGACAAAACAGACTTTAAAGTAACAACAGTTAAAAATGACAAAAAGAGATATTATATAATGATTAAAGGATTAGTCCAACAGGAAAATATCACAATCCAAAATATATATGTACCTCACACAGGAGCTCCCAAATGTAGAAAACAATTACTATTGAGCTAAGAAAAGAGATAGATGGCAAGTCAATAATAGTGGAGGACTTCAATACTCCACTGACAGCACTAGACAGGTCATCAAGACAGAAGGTCAACAAAGAAATAAAGGACTTAAACTGTACCCTAGAACAAATGGACTTAACAGATGTTTACAGAACATTCTACCCCACAACTGCAGAATATACATTCTATTAATCAGCACATGAACATTCTCCAAGAGAGACAATATGCTAGGCCACAAAACAAGTCTTAATAAATTTAAGAAAATCAAAATTATATCAAGTACTCTCTCAGACCACTGTGGATCAAAATTGGAAATCCACTCCAAAAGGAACCCTGAAAACCATGCAATTATGTAGAGATTAAATAATCTGCTCCGGAATGATCATTGGGTGAACAATAAAATCAAGATGAAAATTTAAAATTTTTTTGAACTGAATGATAATAGTGATATAACCAATAAAATCCTCTGGGATACAGCAAAAGCAGTGCTAAGAGTAAAATGAACAGCATTAAATGCCTAAAACAAAAAGTCTGAAAGAGCACAAATGGACAATCTAAGATCACACTTCAAGGAACTAGAGAAACAAAAACAAATGAAACCCGAATACAACAGAAGAAAAGAAATAACGAATATCAGAGCAGAATTAAATGACAAAGCAAACAAAAACATAAAGTAGGAAAAGGACACCCTATTTAACAAATGGTTCTGGGATAATTGGCAAGCCACATTTGAAAAAATAAAACTGAATCTTCATCTCTCACCTTATATAAAAATCAACTCAAGATGGATTAAAGACTTACATCTAAGAAATGAAACCATAAAAGTTCTAGAAAATAACATTGAAAAAAAGCCATTCCAGACATTGGCTTAGGCAAAGACTTTATGACCGAGAACCCAAAATGAAATGCAACAAAAACAAAGGTAAATAGAAGAGACTTAAACTAAAAAGATTCTTCACAACAAAAGAAACAATCAGCATATTAAATAGACAACTCACCAAGTGGGAAAAACGTCTTTGCAAATAATGCATCTGACAAATGACTAATATCTAGAATCTATAAGGAACTCAAACAAATCAGAAAGAAAAAAATAATAATCCCATCAAAAAATGAGCCCAGGGCATGAAGAAACTATTCTCAAGAGAATATATACAGATGGCCAATAAACTTACGAAAAAAATGCTCAATATCACTAATGATCAAGGAAAGCAAATCAAAACCACAATGAAATACAACCTTACTCCTGCAAGAATGGCCATAATCAAAAAATAAGAATATAATAGATATTGGTGTGGAGGTGGTGAAAAGGGAACACTTTTACACTGTTGATAGGAATGTAAACTAGTACAACCACTATGGAAAACAGTGTGGATATTCCTTAAACAATTAAAAGTAGATCTATAATTTGATCCAGCAATCACACTGTTAAATGTCTACCCAGAGGAAAAGAAGTCATACGAAAAAGATACTTGAGCACGCATGTTTAGAGCAGCACAATTTGCAATTGCGAAAATATGGAACCAGTCCAAATGTCCATCAATCAACGAGTGGATTAAGAAAACATTATATAACTTGGAATATATAATACTGCTCAGCCATAAAAAGGAATGAAATAATGGCATAATGGCATTCACAGCAACATGTATGGAATTGGAGAATATTTTTCTAAGTGATGTAACTCAGAAATGGAAAACCAAACATTGTATGTTCTCATTCATAAGTGAGAGTTAAGCTATGAGGATGGAAATGTATAATAATTATACAGTGGAGGCCCAGTATATATATTTGGGGGCCCAGGGGAAAGGGTGGGAGGGGATTGGGGATAAAAGACTACACATTGGGTATAGTGTACACTGCTTGGGTGAAGTGTGCACTAAAATCTCAGAAATCACAACTAAAGAAGTTATTCATGTAATCAAAAACCACCTGTTTCTCAAAAATCTTTTGAAATAAAAATAAATTTTACAAAAAGACCAAAAATTGAGTAAATTATCAATCTTTGTAATTTACAGCCATTGTCTTTCAAAGTGTGAGGTCTCTGGAGGAGGAAAAAGCAAAGCTAAGTGGCCCTGTGGTAAAATGATTAAAAATACATGTTCTTTATTTTTAGGGATAAATTATAGATGATAATCTTAGGTGGTTGGGCCCCTAAAAGATGATAGGGTCATGAGGGTTCTGCTCTCATTAGTGGATTAATCCATTTATGGATTAATAACTTAATGAAATATCACGGGAGTGGGTTACTTAACATGAGAGTGGGATTATAAAAGCCAGTTTGGCCGTACGTATGCGTGTCTCACACTGTGATGCCTTTTGTCACATTATAACACAGCATGAGGCCATCAACAACAGCTGATCAGATATGGCTACTCAATCTTGAACTTTGCAGACTCCAGAACTATAAGAAATAAAACATTTTTTCTTGTAAATTACCCAGTCTCAGGTATTCTGTTATAGCAACAGAAAACGGACTAAGAAGGATGTGTGTGTGTGTGTGTGTATATATATATATGTATAAAAATAAATATTTATGCTATGATTTGTACTAGTACTATATAGCAGACTGGGATATATACTAGGATAAATTTTATATTTATCGTTCATATTATATATATATATATATGTGCATGTACTAGGATATATGTAGAAAACAGAGTATCCTAAGTATATACTATATAGTATATACTATGTATACTATATATAGGTCATACCATATATATACTACATATGATATACTACATATTAGACATATGTTTTAGTGTATGCATATATATAATAAACATACATATATTCATACAATTAAAATTTTAGTATTTGTGCATATCATGCTATCATGTAATTGTAATATGCTAAAACTTTAAGCAAGAAATAGTCTAGTTGTTTCATCATTAAAAACTTTATGAGGCAATGCTAATCATAAATAATGCTATATGTCCTCTTAGTCTTTTTTTTTTTTTTTTTGAGATGGAGTCTCACTCTATCGCCCAGGCTGGAGTGCAGTGGATGGATCTCAGCTCACTGCAAGCTCTGCCTCCCGGGTTCACGTCATTCTCCTGCCTCAGCCTCCCGAGTAGCTGGGACTACAGGTGCCCACCACCTCGCCCGGCTAGCTTTTTGTATTTTTTTTTAGTAGAGATGGGGTTTCACGGTGTTAGCCAGGATGGTCTCGATCTCCTGACCTCGTGATCCACCCGTCTCAGCCTCCCAAAGTGCTGGAATTACAGGCTTCCGTTTGTCCTCTTAGTCTTAATGATGAGGAAATGATGGCAAATGTCAACTGTGCATGTGGTGTATTACATCCTAGGTATAAGGTAACAGGAGCAATTCTATTGTTAAGGATTCTTTATTATGAAAGCATTAACTCTCACATGGTATGGTAAAATTATATGAAAAGCTGTTTATGTGAGTATGTCTTTCTTTGGTTATAATCTATTAAAAAGTCAAAAGGGGCTGGGCAGAGTGTTCATGCCTGTAATTCTAGCACTTTGGGAGGTCGAAGTGGGTGGATCACGAGGTCAGAAAATCGAGATCATCCTGACCAATATGGTGAAACCTCATCTCTGCTAAAAATACAAAAATTAGCCGGGCGTGGTGGCCCGTGCCTGTAATCCCAGCTACGTGGGTGGCTGAGGCAGGAGAATCACTTGAACCAGGGAGTCAGAGGTTGTAATGAGCCGAGATTGGGCCGCTGCACTCCAGCCTGACAACAGAGTGAGTCTCCGTCTCAAAAAAAAAAAAAAAAATATATATATATATCTCAGAAGGAACATTCAGAAGGAACATTGTGCTCTGTTGCCAATCATTGCCAGACTAAGTACTTGTGAAAATATTTGATAAATGGGGAGAGAAACAATGTTACTAAAATAGAAGATTCCTATTTTATCTGGATTATTTATTGCTTTGTTTAAACTAGTTTTCAGAGACAATATTTTTAAACTTAGGCACCTACTACTGGGCTGTTTAATTCATAGACAAAGTGTCCATAACATCTAAACTATCATACGACTAGTTATGTTTATAACTGCAGTTGATCCTTGAACAACATGAGTTAGAATTGCACAGTTCCACTTATGTTCAGGGGATCGATCGTACAGTATTCAAGGAATGTAAAATGATCATATATGAAAGCTCCACTTTTCATATGCATCAGTTCCACGGGACCCACTGAAGGGCCTGAGTATGTGGGGATTTTCACATATGTGCAGTTGCGGGAGTGGTCCGGGAAGGAATCTCTCGCATATAGCTAGAGACAACTGTAAACTGTATGACTCAAATTTCCTGAATGCCAATGTATTCATTGATGTGACAACCTCAACTATTCAGAATGCTTCTAGGAATGTGGAAATCAGTATTGAAATCAGGAAGTCTATGTGCTAAAAAACATCTCAGACATCATCTCCAAACCAAGTTTAATTTTGAACAAAATTCTTACAAGTTTGGCAAGATGGCTTTTCAGCTCACAAAAGCTCACATATAGTAAATAATAGAGACAGATTGGGAAGAACTTGGGAACTGCTGGTGGCAGATATAGAGATCAAGAACATGTTCTTGAGTAGATGAGTGGAGACGTATGATGACAATGAGACAGTTCTGCTCTTTAGAATCTCACCTAGACAGGCACAGTTTGCCTGACTGTGATTGAAAACAAAATAGAAAAAATCAAATTATACAAAAAAGATCATTCGGTGGGAAGGCAGAAAGATTAATATTTTTAAACATATTTCAGAGTTTACTTGCCCTTGAAATCTTTGTTCCATTGCTGTTCATTATTAACAATAGATTTTTTTAAGTATATCCAACTTCATTAAGAGAAGACTAACTTATATTCATCCACTATTTTAAGCATAGGTAAAGGACATAGTATGCTTGGGAAATCTCTAAATGTCATTTGAAAATATAAAGATAAGCTCTTAAAAATTAAGCATAACTCAGCTGGATTGTTATCTCATGTGGAAGCTTATTCTGTATGTCAGTTAGTATCTTCATGAAAACTTAAAGTTAGTTTGGCAAATTCAAAGCTATAGAAAATAGGTAATAGACGTTCTTATGAATGTAATACTGTATGTCTAGTGATTTCAGAAATAGCATCATGCAAGACAAATAAACAAGCTATGTTGTGTCTTGTAATTATGAGACACAGTTCTTAAGATTTAGCAAGTAGACTTAAATACCTCACATAAAGTAGCTCTGCCAGCATCTCTGAATATATGAAAAATAGTTAACATTTACCTAGTTGATCATTGCACATCACTAGCTACTCTTGGCACTTCAAGCTGTTATGGTAGCAAAGAAAAGCAGATAATAGGTAAAAACCATGCTTTCATTAATACATTTAGGATTTTAGGCTAATTAAAATTAATATTTAAGATATTTCTGCAAAAGAGCAAGAGCACATAGACACAGCTTTGAAATAGTTGTGTTTTGAAAAAAGTTTTAGAAAATGTTAAAATATGACCATTGAAATCATGGAGCACATTCAAGCAACTATTCCTTCATTTGCTAATAAGGTGATTTTCCATAGCAAATATTAAAATAAAATAATTTAGTTACATTCAGATTAGTTCTGTGTAGTTTTTTGTCTGTATCCATTGCTCACAGGTCTAATTTAAGACTACAAATCACATACACACACAAAAATCTCAGTGTAGATGCTCCTGTCTGTCTTTCAAAATACTTCTATACATATAGTCTCATTTTTTCCTCACAACTCTAGCAAAGGTGTTATTTACATTATAAGCATTTCTCATCAAGAAGGGAAAGGGAACAGATACTTGCATGACAAGAGGAATACTGATGAGAATTATCATTTATTTAGTACTTATTATGCTTTTCATACACTAATTTAATTCACATTATCACTTTATAAAATAAGCATGCCATTAGAATAATCATTTAGCAGATTAGATTTTTAATAAATGATTTTGCCTAAAGTCACACAGCTACTAAATGAGGAAGCCACGATTTGAAGACAGGTTTTCTGTCTGATGCATCAACTGCTCTAAGATTTCGATTTAAATACATTATCACATTTGACCACAGTTTATTACCCTTGCTTTACAAATGAGTAAATTGATATTCAAAACATGTTAATGAATTGTTCTCTGATTTTAAACTCAGCTTTCTGATTTTGAAAGTTGTGCTCTATGGTAAATGCATGGATAATTAAAATTTTTTTTTGTTTTTTTTTTTTTTGAGACAGGGTCTTATTCTGTCACACAGGCTGGAATGAAGTGGCACAATCATGGTTCACTGCAGCCTTGACTTCTCTGGCACAGGCGAGTATTCCACCTCACCCTCTGGAGTAGCTGGGACTACCATATCCAGTTAGGTTTTATATTTTTTGTAGAGACATGGTTTTGTCATGTTGCCCAGTCCGGGCTTGAAATACTGGGCTCAAGCTATCTGCCCATCTCGGCCTTTCAAAGTCCTGAAATTATAGGCATGAGTCACCATGCCCAACCCAAAATGTATTTGAGGTAGGTTTGCTTTTTTTGCAGCTCACAACAATAAGTTTTCTTTACATGTATCATCAAGAACACATGCCAATTGTATGATTTTTATAAAACAATCGTTACACCAATATTTTTTTTACTGGAGCATGCTACACCTTAGGAGGAGTTGGAGATAGGTTGGAACTATAGGAGTTGGGGACAGTTGGGGAGACATAGGTTAATTTTTGTACAAATATTATGCAAATATTACAATAATTTTTACATAAAATAAAATTTTCTACTTATTATCTACAGATGTCATATGAGCACATATTAGTGAAATAATAAATTGGTCATGCAATTTGTACACAGTTATTATAATATTTTGATGAATATCCTTTTTTCTGCCTTTATGTTCTTTATTATAACAATGAAGAAAACCAATTTAAGAATTACACTATTGTGTTACTAGGGGATGCAATCTTTTCTCCAAACTGTAACTATCTCTAATGTTAGTTGTGCTACTATATTTTGATATTTTAATGAAGGTCAGGGCCCGCTTGAGTTGCAAGTGAGTTGCAAATGACATGACAATCATTCTTTGAACCAAAGGCTGCTTATTTATTTATCTTTGTTTATTTATTTGTTTTTATTTTTGCAAGAAATGTATGTTTTATATACATCAACTTGATTTCAGCATAATTTCAAATTATTAAGAAATTTCTAGTATGGCTAGTTCTTTCTGTCTCCGCATGTAAGAAAAAAAATGAATATCAAAACAGTTGTTTAAAATTTCTCTTGTGTCTTTGGAAAAAAATTATCTTACTCTTTAATATATTTGGTTTCAAATACATCATTTTTATAAATTATAAAATTTTGAAAGAGCAGAAGTTACATGTCCGTAGCTCAATGAACATAATAGCAATATCTGCTTAAGATCTGCTGAGCCTTGCCTGTAGTTTTATCAGTAGTTTTCTAGTGATGCATATTCTGCATTATTTCACATAGCTTAAAATAACAATTAGGACAAATGACTAATGCATGCGGGGCTTGAAACCTAGATGACAGGTTGATAGGTTCAGCAAACCACCATGACACATATACCTGTGTAACAAACCTGCACGTTCTGCACATGTATCCCAGAACTTAAAATAAAATTTAAAAAAGTTAAAAATTAAAAAAAAAACACCAATTAGACCTAAAAAGACACATAGCTTTACTACAGGTATATGTCAGTGATATTGCAGGTTTGGTTCCAGATCATCACAATAAAGTGAGTCACATCAATTTTCTGTTTTCCCAGTCCATATAAAAGTTGTATGGACACTATACTGTAGTCTGTTAAGTGTGCAATATTTTTTATGTCTAGAAAATGTATTTTAATTAAAGCTTAATTTAAAAACAGCTCACTGCTAAAAAATACTGGCACTATCATCTAAGCCTTCAGTGAGTCATAATCGTTTTGCAGGTGGAGAGTCTTGCCTCCATGTTGATGGCTGCTAACTTATCAGGGTGGTGGTTGCTGAAGAGTGGGATGGCTATGGCAATTTCTGGAAATAAAAGAACAATGAAATTTGCCTCATTGATTGACTCTTCCTTTCACAAAGATTGCTGTGTGGCGTGCAATGCTTTTTGATAGCATTTTACCCCCAGTAAATATTTCTTTCAAAATTGGAGTCAGTCCACTCAAACCCTATAGCTGCTTGACCAACGAAGTTGATGTAATATTCTAAATCCTTTGTTGTCAGTTTAACAATATTCACAGTATCTTCACCAGGAGTAGATTACATCTCAAGAAACTGCTTCCTTTGTTCATATAGGAACAACTCCTCAACCATTCAAGTTTTACGATGAGATTGCAGCACTTCCGTCACATCTTCAGGCTCCACTTCTAATTCTAGTTCTCTTGCTACTTCTGCTCTAATGGCAGAAAATGTAGTGTGACAGACCAGTAGGGAGTTCATTTTGAGGTTCATGTTCTTTTCTTGTATGTTTCTTTAATTTAAACTACTTTGCTCCTTAAATCATAGAAGAGCATTTAAATCATTATTTCTTCCTTCAGTAAGAGTGATCTTACAGCTAGATTTGAACAACTCCATGCTTACCTCTGAGGGGTACCTGGAATCCAGGTTTTGACTGAATGGGCTAAATAGTGATTTAAAATGTGCAGTTTAATATTTGAAGCTTCTCTGGCAGCATCTAGGGCCAGCTTGTTTATTTGTGTCTTATTGTTGGTACAAAAGTTTAATTCACCTGTCCTGGCTGTGTGACCAATAGGTCATATAAAACCACAATAGAAACATTTTCACGAACCCCCCTGAAATAAAGATTCTTGTGGTAGGTCAAATAATGCCTCCTCTAAACATTTCCATGCCATAATTACTGGAACCTGATAATGTCATTTTATATGAAAAAAATAAAAAATTAAAAATTAAAAAAAAAAGAAAAACAACTTGCAGATGTGATTATGTTAAAGATCTTGAGATGGGGACATTATCCTGCATTATTCAGATAAGCCCTAAATGCAGTCACATGTATCCCTATAAGAGTGAGGACGAGAAAGATCTGATGCACACAAAAGAAGAAAAAGCAATGTCCTCAGGAAGGCAGAGAGTGGTGTGAGGCAGCCACAGGTCAAGGAATGCCAGTAGCCACCAGGAGTCACCAGGAGCTGCAAAAGGGAAGAAAGAGGTTCTCTGCTAGAGCCTTCAGAGAGAGCATATCTTTGCTAGAAGTGTGATTTTGGGCTCAGTGATGCTGAGTTTGGAATTTTAGCCTCTAGAACTATGACAGAGTGCATTTCTGTTGTTTCAAGCCCTCAGGGTAGTGGTAATTTGTTACAGAAGCCACATAAAACTAACTAATACAATTCCTTACACACATCTTGGTGGTTCCTGATCTGGAAACAAATGTTAATTCTGTATGACTACAAAATGATCTAGGAGAGCTGAGCCAGGCAATATGTTGGGCCCTGTTCCTGGCCTGTGCTGTCTCTCTATTTCATACTAAACCTTTGCCCTTATTAGAGACTTCCTGAGTATGCTCTGTGGAAGCTTGTGACTGTTTTTAATGATCTGAACTGTGTAACTTTTGCAGTTAATGTTATGAAGACATTTGCAATGATTCCTGATTTGTAATTTTAAAAATGAGTAAGGCTTTATTTGAGAGATAGAAAAACGAGAAAAATGAGAAATCATTGTTGCCAGAATGGCTTCCGTGGGGTGAAGTCACAAAAACACTGCAAGCATTGATGAGACAAAATTGTATCAATGCCACTTGCAGTTGGTAGATCCAGGTTTAGGGGAAGTGCTAAATCCAAAACAATAAAAATTCTAATAAAGAGGAAGTCTTAGCTGCTTTTGTCTCTTTTAGCAGAAATAAAAGTCAATGAGAAACAATTCAAGAATGCTAGAACCATAAAATTATGGCTGGTGACTGAGTTTGTAAAGCAAAGGGGTATATTTATTTATTCCGAGAAGGAAGTCAGGCAGATATCTGTTTTGATCAAAAAGATTCATGTCAGGCTAAATAATAAATGAAACGGTTGTACAGGTTGTAGGGGGAAAAGTTAATAGTTAATAGATTCATGAAATGGAATCATTATTGGTAACTTCATTCTGAACCTCTATTGAAATAAATTTTGCACATGGAAATATCTGCCACACCATAGCCATGTTGACCGGAGCCCTCAGGAAAAGCCAAGACACTTACCCAGCAGCAACTGCTGGGGTTTTGGGCTAGAAAGTAATCTGACACTCTTTGCAAGGCAGTTATTGGCCTCTGATTGGGCATTTGTTGGATGTTATTCTAAGGAAAATTATAAAATTATTTTGAGACCTGAAATGTCCATTGTTTATAGTTTTATGTAAAATCTCCATTCCAACAGGGAAGAATATGTGCAGGAGAGATTCCTTATTGAACAAAATAATATGTCCAGAATATAGATCAGGGGAGCCGCTGGAAGTGCCCATCATCCACATGAGCAGGTGACCACTATGCCTTCAGCCCTATATTCACTTCCCTGAGGAGTTTTCTAATCCCATTGCTGAAAGAGTTTCGCTCTGTAATCAGTTATAATCAGATGATGCCAAACATGCATCAAAGTTTAAGGATAGCTGCTCAAGAGTGAAGAGCAGGCACTCAACCTGGAAACTAGCTGCATTGCAGTGCATTAATTCCTGCAATTTAACAGATGAAGAAAAAGATAAACCTGATGAATGGGCATAATTAAATGGGTAATGCTTATGACATTAAATAAACTAGCTAATAACAATATTAATGTGGTATTATGACTTTTTATTGATTCTTGGGCATTCGCCAATGGAAATAGACCTTTGCTTGACTGGAAGACAAAAGGAGCTCCAGATAGTATACTATCTTATAGAAGTCTTTATGGACTTGGAAGGGGAAAAATCTAAGTGAGGCTAGACTAGGGCAGACCTTACTCTAGGATGTGGTCCTTATTCCTAAGACGGAACTTTTCTGTTTTAGGTGGATACTGGGATCTTAAAGAAGTATTAATAGAACCTTTCTATACTGCCTGGGCTGAAACTTTACATCCCCTAAAACTCTTTGACCTCTACTATCTTGGTCCTACTCTCAATATAATATTTGCCATATTCTGTAAGAATCATGTAGATTTTCCCTATGGATGTGAAGCTCATCTCTCAATCTTAAACAAGTACTATTGCTTTAAAACATACTATTTCAGTATTTTTCATGGTGTTCCTAGTTCTTGTGTGTAGAAGCTGGCACTAGGTATATAATCTGCCCTACAGCAGAAGTCTCTTTAAGCTGAACTTAGCTTTTCAAATGATATTCTCTGTAGTTCTGGTGTGAAAATTTTTTAAACTTGCTATTCCTTCCACTTGCTTGACTTATTGTTCTTTCTTTTTCGCACATATCTCATGAGTATTTTCTTGAAAACTCTCCTAATTTTAAACTTATAACTACTGTTTTCACTTGTAAGATACACTACATCCTCATAGTTTCTTATTGTTAACAAATATATATTTGCAAATCTATAAACTTAATATATCCCTAGTTTGAAATCAAGAAGAGAAACACGCTGTATTTATAGCCTAGAACTAATGTGGTGATTAGCATTTCATCAAAATTAACATAGAATTCGCATATTAGAATTTTGTTCTCCACAAACCAGAAAGGCTTAAACCTGCAAAAACAAGGATATAATATTTAAACCTGCAAAAACAAAGATATAATACTTATCTAAATTTTACACTAAGGAAGTTACCTTCATGTTACCTTTGATAGCGTTTCAAGTACCTACTTAGAGGTAAATGTACCAATCCTGGGTTACAGCTCCAAGAAAAAAACTCCGTCAGACTTAGCCACTGGGCTGAACATCCAGCAATTCAGGAATAACTTGTGCAATGGACTGGTGGACAATGACCACACTAGCCTTTCTTACCTGCTAGTGATGCCTTGGCAAAGCCCAATATTCCAAAATATAATAGAACGATGGGAATTTTTTTAGAAATTAAACAATTATTTAGAACAATATTTATTTCACAATAGCAAATATATTATATTTCTTAGTAAGATTTGAACAAAAATTCCTATCCATTAGAATAAGTATCAGTTCTTGTAAAATTCTTCCCTTTTAATCAGTCAATAGCAAAATATATGCAAATTATCTCTTGCTTTACAAGAAAAGGAAAAAAAGACATATATCTTCACTAGCTCTGATGCACATCTGACCATTTGCAAAAGTTTCTTTTGGTAATTCAATTAGAGCATTTGACATTTCAGTAATGCTTTCAGTCATGTAGTTATGTTTACATCCTCAAGAGGGCACTTTGATTTAAGCTAAATCATTTCCCAGAGCCAGTTACAGTTCTCTAAGGGCAGAATACTGATTTTACTGAATTTCTGCCTTTCAATATAGTATTTTTCATATGTAGTCTTTGAACTTTTTATAGTGAAAACTAAATATAGGTGTGTGCTTCTTTAATTGTGTAAAATGTAAGATTTTTGTCTACTTAGGTAAATGTCATTTTTTTTTTTCTTTCATCAGTTTCCCTATTATGATAGATGTTGTCAGATCATCAAGAATCTTAAGGGTATTTTTCATTCTGTGACTGGTAAGTAAAATTAAGAGTGACACTTGGCTGATTCTATGGGATTAATTTCCACAGTGTTATCTAGTTTCCACACATTTGTGTTCTAATCAAATGTGTATATTTAGTAATATCTCAATCAATTTACAAATTATCTTTGAAGGAAGATTCTCTTTACATAACAATTTGGAATTATGAAGGCGTTAGGATAAGTTCCAGGATACTTAATGCTTAGGAGAAAGATAGCAACTAGCCAGTCTTAGGTTTAGGTATCTCTAAGGGAGACCAGGGTTGGAAACAGAATAACAAAAATGTCATTCTCAGTGATATAGTGTTTCCAAGACTGAAGCCATATTCAGCAGTCAGAAAAAGATACTCTTGCAAGAGAAGAATGTGTCCTTCCATGGTAAGGATAGTCTGAGAGTAAAATTTCTCTTTCTGTTGGAGATGAGAGAGGTGCACAATTCTGAAGTGAATATTTATGCCTTTTTTAAAAAACTTGATTTTCTAGATAATATAGCCTACTTATTACATATTGTATTTAAATTTTTGTAGTATTAATTACTACACATTTATTTGTTTGGAATATTGAAAGATAAAACAGAACTAGAGTTTTAAGATATTTAATACATTTTAATATTTAAGTTTGCTAAGCTTTAAATATTGATAATCATTTCAATACTTTAATAATTTTGTATTTTTTTCACTCTATGTTCTGACTACTACCTTTAGTATCAGGTTATTTATTTTTTTTTTTTTTAAACTCACACCTAGGTTCACATTCTGTGTAGATTTAATTAAGCTATAAAATAAGTAATCAGCCTATACAAGTTGGAAGACAACAAAAATATGAAAAACACATATAAAATGTTGAAGATTACATCTGCAATGAATTATTTCGCCAATTTCAGGAATGTGCTAACTGGAGAAATTGCTTTATAGGGAAATACCCTCTATTTGCTAAAAGTTATTTTCATAGGCCCCTTAGCTAACATCATACTATATTTATTTAATATAAATGTATTATAGCTACTATCAAATGTCTGCATACCATGTCAGGTTATTAATTTTCTATCCTAGTGTCCTTTATAATGGGTACATTCAAGCTTGAAATTGTCTACTCAAAATTTCAACTATAGGTGTCAAATAGCATTGTAAGAATTAAACTTCAATTTTGTTTGGGTTTCTTGGCAGCTAGAAAAAAGAAGAGAAAGGAAAGAAAAGGAAAAGAAAAGAAAAGAAAAAAGAAAATCAATGCTGTTTTCTAGGCACGGTGGCTCACACCTGTAATCATAGCACTTTGGGAGGCCAAGGCAGGCAGATCACCTAAGCCCAGGAGTTCAAGATAATCCTGGGCAACATGACAAGACCCAGCCTGTACCTAAATAAATAAATAAATAAATAAATAAAGCTGAGCATGGTGGCACACGCTGGTAGTCCCAGCTACGAGGGAGGCTGAGGTTGGGAGGATCATTGAGGTCAGGGCACAAAGGTTGCAGTGAGTCAAGATGGTGCCACTGCACTTCAGCCTGGGCAACAGAGTGAGACTCAATCTCAAAAAACAAAACAACAACAACAACAAAAACAAAACAAAACAAAAATCATGCTGTAAGTTGTATGCAGCCCCTGTTAATCAAATGATACTGAGGTTCAGCACATAAATTAGTGTATACTTGATAATTATTGTTGGATTTCTTTTCTGGAACCCAGGAGGTATCACAGGACACTAAAGAAGCCATATTAAGATGCAGTATTTGGATTGATACATTTTGTTTCAGGAAGGAGTAACTGTATAGAATTGGAACAAAAATTCAAGTTTACTAGCTATCATGATCATTTCTTGGCACAAGAAAAGTTCCATTTTAAATATACTGAAAATATTGGAAATAAGACATATCCATAAGTAAACTATTCATTAATATGTGTCATGCTCCATGTATCCTCCTTTGAAATCTGGCCACAAAAACACTCAAAAGGAAAGTCCAAGATGCAGACTCCTCTGGAGAAGCATGAGAAAGAAAAAATCCTGACACTCATGTATAGGGAACATGAAAATCTCAAGTAAATAAAATATGTTGGTGATAATAAACATTACAACTGATTACATTTCACCTGGTAGTTTTGTTCAACAAGTGTAGGACTTCTAAATTAATTAAATTGAACAATTAAAACTGACATTATGATCCCTGACCTAGCTCCATCTGAGATTACCCATTCTTAATAGCTTTGAGGGACTGAATTATTTCAAGCAAGTGAATTTCCAGGAAATATTCATTTCTCACAGGTATTAATTAGACCTTGAAGCTCATGGCACTGAAGATTTTAGTAGTTGAATTTACTCACACCAGCTGGGTTGTCCAACTTGGCCTCTATTACAAATACTTTGCTTCTACTTTAAGGCTACTGTGAGTGTTACTAGGTACCATTGGTTCAGATGTTTAATTTTTACAAAGCGAATAAAATTGAAATTTTTAAAAATGCAGACTTATGATGTTATAAAATAGATCTCTATAGGACAGTGTCCCAAGTGCAGAAAAAAAAAAAAATCTTGTTTTTCTTTTTTTGAAGTTTAACTGAACTCTTGAATCTCTAGTTAATTGGGTGCCAAGATATCAAACAATAGAAATGACTGATAAGCATTCAGTGAGCTGTCTTTTCTTGAGAACTTACGTTGGATAAATGATAAGTGAACTTTAAAGCATTAGGTTTTCTGTCTCCTCTTAACCTTTATATCCCTTACACCCACTTCAAAGAAGACTTCAAGTACAAAGAAAAGATACAAAGAAAGATTAGAAAATGAGAGTTGGAGTTTGACTGTTTTTCTGGTAGAATGTTTCAACGGTTTAAAACTGGTCAAACAAATCCATAATGTAGACCTTGTTATCTTGATTCCCAGAGCTAAAGGTAAACAAGTAAATACACTATTTTTCAATAGTATATAAATGCACTTTAGGAAATGTAAGGTAGGCTATAAATACATACATACATGCACACATAATACATACCACATATAAAATAACAACTTTATTACACAACAAGAATTTTTTTCTGATGATTACAAATAATGTCAGAAACATGCTCATTATATTTTTGAGAATGTGTTTTCTGGAATATATTTTGCATATTATCATTGTGGATTCATGGTATTGTTATGTGATTTAAAATAAGAAGCCACGAAGAGCCACTGCTAGGGCTTTCCGTGGAATAGAAAGTTTAAAATAATGCCTGAAGAACCTATCGTGTGGTCAGCACAGAAAAAATTACGAGAATTTACTCTAGAGATTGAAAATGAGTTGCTTTGTGATATTTAAATGAATAATAATATATAATGAAGGAGTGCTGCTATTTCACTCAGTCATCTGTCACAAAACAATGTCTACAATTGTGTAAATGAAGAGAACTGAAAAATATCAGGATGAAAATAAGAGTATCCTCAGTGCTGGAACACACCTTGGTGTTTCCAGAGGAAAAATACATCAAGTAAAAAGAAGTAGAAGCATGTGCTGAGGTATGTACACATGCTACAAAAGCAGGAATTAAATATCAACTTTTCAGGAAAACTGACAAAGGGAAAAAGACACCATCTGGTCGGCATTGGTGTCACCGGAACGGGGGAGCACTTATCAGATTGGTGCAACAATAAATTTCTTAAGATCATCGAATTCCTTCTTTTTACTTCAAATTCATTAGTATCTGGAAGCACTGTTTTTCACATTTACTGAAATTCTTTTTGAGAAATTAAAGCTTTTGTAGGAAAATACATTTTGATAAGAACTTGAGCCATAGGTTAGAACATAACAAAGTCCGGCCGGGCACAGTTGCTCACATCTGTAATCCCAGCACTTTGGGAGGCCGAGGCGGGCGGATGTAAGGTCAGGAGATCGAGACCATCCTGGCCAACATGGTGAAACCCCGTCTCTACTAAAAAAACAAAAATTAGCCGGGCGTGGTGGCAGGTGCCTGCAGTCCCAGCTACTCCGGAGGCTGAGGCAGGAGAATCGCTTGAACCCAGGAGGTGGAGCTTGCAGTGAGCCAAGATCACGCCACTGCACCTCCAGCCTGGCGACAGAGCAAGACTGATAAATAAATAAATAAATAAATAAATAAATAAATAAAAACCCAGATGAAGGCCAAAATAAGGAATCGAGAGACAATATAATATTATAAGACAGAAGGACGTTGTCTCTCGATTCCCCAATTAACTGGGGCTTAGTCCGTTGAGAAATCCACACATCTACTTCACGACCTTCAACACCATTCACTCCTACACATGAGCACGAGACCGTCCCCCCCACCCCGCTTCCCGTCTCGCACACGCACACAGACCACATTTTCAATAACGATATCAAGGCCTCTAAATGTTGGAAGTGTTTGTGGAAATGGTGAAGAAGTAGTACTTACTAGAATACCATAAGTGGAATAAAGGCAATAATACTCACATATTAAAGAGAGCAGAAAAACCTGTGGAAGTCAGTGAATTAATATGAAAGGAAAAAAAAATAAAAGAAAGATTATTTTGACAGTTACAAACTTTGAGTTTAGTGGTCCAGCCAGGGTTAACCAGGTTAATAAGAGGCAGAAAGTAATCTAGTTGATAACATGGGTTTTGTAAATCAATAAATATTCATATTTAATGAACATAATAGGTCCTATCTTCTTGATTTGACAAGCATCGTTACTGAAACAATCCCTAGACACATTGACAAAATTTTTGAATCTGCAAATTTTAAGAACCAATCTTAGGCCCTAGTGAACCAAAGACTTTGCTCCATGCAATGTTCGATTATTATTTCTTCCCCTTCTTCTTCTTCTCCTCCTACTCCTCCTCCTCTTCCTCCTCCTCCTTCTTCTTCTTCTCGAAATAAATAAGAAACTATTAATAAGATCCTTTTTACAGGAATCTAGATGTAAGTTGCTGAGATCCTAAATAAGTTGTTTTCTTCAAGGAACTAATTTTCTATGAATGTGATTCTGAGCTCCACTTGTTTTCATTTTCTCTATCCATGTTTTTATATAATTTTACATGGAAAATGCTTTTGCTCCCTGTGGTGGGACTTCTGAAAATGAAAGCAAAGTAATACCATCAAAAGAATAATCAAAATATCGGTAGGAGATGATTCTATATTAGAGCTAAAGGAAAAAAATGAAACATTACTTGGGTTGGAATAAACGAAAAATGACTGGTGGTAATATATGCAAAGGGGTGCCTATTCATGTTTGAGATGGAGGAGGCAACAGGAGTGTGTATATCGGATGATTTTAAATCAACCAAGTGAAGATAAACAGTGGAAAGATGTCACTGAATATGATCATTTGTAGGCTATATGGGTGAAGTCATATTTCCAACCCAGGAAAAGAAATAATTCCTATGAGCCAGTAAATGTTAAAGAAAAAATTTAGAGGCACAGTGAAAGAGCTAGAATTGAAGCTTGCCTCAAAGCTTTAAGCTGGCTTTAAATATGCTTCTTTAAAACACAAATCATGACATTAAATCATACTTTGTAAATGTACACTTGATGACAAATATAAATATTACTGAAGATAAATATGGAATTAAAAACAAAAGAAGAATGGTGGAAGACGTAACAGAAAGTACAAAGGAAGTATTAATGACTCTGAGAATAAATGCAAGAGGAGAAGAGATGCCTTTTTAGGAACTGAGGTTAAATAGGTTCACATTTTTATCATCTGCTAGCATTCAAATGTAACTTTTCTCCTCTAAAGTATAATAATAGTTTTCATTAAAAACTGAGTGTAGCACATAGCTAATAAGTCTTTTATTCCCCCCAAAAAAGCCATCTTTAAGTTGGTTTATCCCTAACATTTTTCATACTATAGTTTTTAAGTTTTGTGCTCTTTAATGCAGTATCGGGTTGGAAAATGCTGGGGCCGTTATCACTGCTGAAATAATCAGAGGCCTGAGAGGAGAGAAGCCTGTGACTCAGTTTGTATCTACCATAAAATGTACAATAAGTTCATTGTCTGATCTGCCAACATTCAACGCATGGTCTTTGAGTGAGTGAGAGAATCAGAAATCCAAATTTAGGCAATTATCCTGGCAAACATAGCTTGACGTGGTCATTAGGTTTCATGCTGTTTTAAAGCAAATCTGTTACCAGAAACTCAATTTACTCCTGATGGAATACCATTAGGCAACCAAAGCATAAGGACTGTCAAAGGTTTTCTCCAAGTAAAGCAGGCTGCTGACATAAGGTACTTTGCTCTCAAAACTCTATTTATACACAACAATTTTTAAAAACCAATTTTCTTTACTTCCTTATTCGTTCTTAGAAATATCTCATTCTTTCTAACACTGATATTTAAAAAGAGTGTTTTTTTCTGTGTTCACATCTCTACTGCATGGATAGTGGTACCCTAATTTAAATGATGGTGGAACAGCTGGCCCAGCATGTTGGCACTAAAACAAAAAGAGGGAGGGTAACAAAAATGCATGCCCAGTGAGAAATAAGGTTACAAGCAATGAGCTGTGACTAAGAAGAACTTCAGAGCTTGAAGACTCCTCAAATTCCTTCACCCCTTCCTCAACCAAATTCTGACAGGTGAAACTTCTTCAAACCTGAATTTGAAAGGCATGTCACAACATGACAAATAAATTTCAGCCTGATGAATATGAGTATATTATAATATAATGATGTACCTTTTGACTCTTAAGCAGCTAAAGAGCTGAGATACTGACTTCAGAAAAAAATCTAAAGTTGACTTTTTTCTGATTAGCATTTCAAACCTTGTAAGATCACGGAATAGTTTTCCTAATTTAGTCCAAGAAATGATAAATAAGCGTTCTTCAGAGGAAGGTGGTAGAACTGAAGGAATACAAAGCTCTATGGGAAAAAAAGCACATGACAAAGGGCATAGGATAGTAAGGAAATAGTAACAAATCATGTGCTGAAGGCATATAATACATGACTTTTTTCACAGGAAGAGTTTCAGATTAACTTTGGTTCATGTTTTAAAAAATATTTGATAGATTTAGTTATATAGATAGATAAACTAATGCATTTATTTACTAAACAAATGTTCAGTTAGTGCATACTATATTCCAGGTACAACCCAGGTTCTGGAAATAGAGCAGTGAAAAAGAAAGATACATTGTATGATACTAAGGAACTAACATTCTTATGTGGATATTTCACAATAAACAAGTTCAGTTATTCCAGGCAGTGCTACATTTGACAAAAGAAATTGAAGCTAGCTCCTATGATAGCAAACAAGTGGAATGGATGTGAGCAACATCAGATAGGAGTTAAAAAAGACCTGTCTGAGGACATGACATTTGGGTTCACCAGGTGCTGAGAGACACTTCAGGCAGAGGAACAGCATCTGAAAAAAAAAGAGCTTAAAAAGAAAAAGAAAGACCAGCCTGGATAAACCTTGCTGACAAAGAGTGACAAAGAATGGAGCTGATAAGAGATGGCAGAGAGATAAGCAGAAGCCAGGTCATGGAGAAACTCTCAGGCTAGTAAGAAGACTGGCTTTAATCTTCTGCATAGTGAAAAGTCACTGGAAGAAATGCAGCAGGGATGTAGTTGACCTGATTTCATATTTTAAAGAGATCAATCCCTGTGGGTTTTTGGGAGACAAAAGTTGCCAATTAAAGGACTTGTGGCTGCAGTGTAGGAAAGAGATAATGATGCCTTGGACTATGTGTCCCATGAAGACAGACAGAGGTGGACAGGTTTGAAATGTGTTTTGCAAGTAGTGTTAATAAGAATTTCTCAATAATTGAATGTAGGAATTGAGGAAATTTTTTAAATCAAGAATGACTCTTGGCTTTTTATTTAAGCCATTAGATAAATGTGGTGCCTTTCCTGAGTTGCAAGGGACCCACTTGTCATTTTGTAGGATTTAAATGTATTCTGTCAGCAAAGGGGTATCAACAGAAGTGGTTAAGTAAGGAAGTATCAATCAGATCTAATTCTTATGAATGTAACATTGGTAACATTGTACAGAACAAACTAGATTTAGGGGAAGACTAGTGTCAAGGATAACATATAGCTTTCTGTTAAAATTTTCCTGGGAGACATGAAAATATCTTTCAGATGTTGCCTGATTTTACATTTCCTAAATAAAGATGTATTAGTAATTTAACAATATGTAATGCTTTTGAAACAATTAGCTTTAATTCCCCCAAAATACAAGTGATTCACTTAATTCTGGGCCCTTTAAGTGACCTACTTCCTCATTCTAGTAGGTTCTTTAGTTTTCTAGGCTAGAAAATATGGAGAAATAATACATAACGTAGGTATTCATAAGAATAAAGTTTTATATGGTACATAACACTAGAATCCATTACAAGTCGTTATAGAACAGGGCAATATTGACAGGACATTTTTTTCACAACACTTTTTAAAAATTCTGTTTCATTAGGATCATTAGGAGAAAAATATTCCTAAAATAATCTGGTTGCTTGTTTTACGTACCAGCAAGGAGAATGATTGGCACAGGGTCTTTTCTCACTTTGGGGATAATAACTCAAGAAATAAAATTAGATGCTTGCAATCTATTAAAGGAAAAAACTGAATAGACCTCATTATAAAAATGATGTTTACTCTCTGAATGGAAAATCAAGCAACATTATGGGAAAAAAATATTTCCAAATCACATATCCAATGATAGACTTATATCTAGAATATACAAAGAACTCTTAAAACTCAAGAGTAAATACACAAATTATCAAATAAAACAATGGGAAGTATAGAAAAAGACATTTCACTAATGGCAAGTAATTGTATGAAAAAGTGTTCAACATCCTTACCTATTAATAAAACGCAAATTCAAGCCACAATATAATATCACTACACATCTGTCAGAATAGCTAACAAAAAACATGGAAATAAGATCAAGTCCTTAACAAGATAAAGAAAAACTGCATCACTCTTACATTCCTGGTGGTATGTAAAAGGGTACAGTTTATCTGGAAAACGGTTTGGCAATTTCTTTAAAAAAAATGAAATTGAAAATGCTGTAAAAACCAGCATAATCACACTCCTGGGCATTTATTACAGAGAAATGAAAACAGGCTCACAAAAGTCTGTACATTAATGTTCAAAGCAAATTTACTTGTAATAGTTCCAAAGTGGAAACAACCAAAATAGCCTTCAACAGGCGAAAGTTAAACAAAATGTGATGCATACATACTATACTATACTACTCAACAAGAAAAAATCACAATATATTATTATTAACTATGATCATCATGTTGTATACTAGATAGCTTGAACTTAATCCTCCTGCATAACTAAAATTTTCTACCACAAAAATGATAATCATGTGAGGTATTGCATATGTTAATTAGCTAAATTTAGTCTTCGCGATATATATATATACACTTCCAAACACCATGTTGCATGTGATAAATATATACAACTTTATGTCAATTAAAAATATCAAAAATACATTTAAAAAAAGCCAAGAAGTTATTGATACAAGCAACAACTTGAATGAATCTCAAGGGAATTATGCTGAATGAAAAAAGCCAGTCTGAAAATGTTGTATTCCTGTAATTACATTTATATAACATTCTGAAAATAGCAATAACATAGAGATGGAAAACAGACTAGTGGAATAGGGCAGAGAAGGATGTGGCTGTGGCTAGAAGAGTTGGATGTGGTATATGTATACATACGATTATACAATTATATAAAAATAATGTTACAATTGTGAGGAAACCTTTGTGACTATGATGGTGGTCACAAAAAATCTATAAATGAAATAAAATTTTATACAACTAGATACAAACACACAGACAAAATAAGACAGGTAAATTTGGCAAAATCTGATTATAGTCAGTGGATCAATGTTCATTTTATGGTAGTGATATTGTATTATTACAGTTATGCAAAATGTTGCAATTGAGAGAAATTTCCTGAGTGGTATACAGTTCTTCTCCATATCATTTCTCACAATTTCGTGTACATCTAAAATCATTTCAAATAATTTTTTTTTTTTAATTTGCTGCTGGCATCCTGAAGAGAAGGTAAAACAGACTGAATAGCTACAGTGTAAATTATGGCTTTTCATGTGAGAAAAGCCATGAAAAGCTAGCTTCTGATTTTGCAGATCACATCATTTTAATTACTCTTCTTTATTCTCTTAGATTGGGGCAGCTTGAGCTGCAAGCAAAAGTGAAGTTAATTCCCTGTGATGTTTATTTGCCTTTAGCAACAGATATTTTACCTTTGCCTTAAATTATAGCCATGGGCAAGTCCTGTAAGTGCTCTCATACTGTGGATGATGGACCATCTGTAACAAAATTACCCGGTATGTTTAGGAAGCAATGCAGAGCTCTACACCGTTCCTCTGAGCTACCCAGAATCTGGGCGCATAGCAAAGATCTCCAGAAAATTATTTGAGGTTTCTTTCAAGTAATTTCTGCATTTTAGCGTTAAAAGTAGCATCCTATTTAAAGAAAGGAAATGTAGCATGCGTAATGGTAGAGTCTTGGCTTTCAAGGCAGGCAAGCAGGCCTGTGTTGGACTTTCTCACCCATCACTTCCTAACAATTGGAATTTTATCGAATTTGCTAACTTTTCTTAATCTGAAATTCATTTATTAAATACTAATAATAACACAGGATTTGGTGAGGACTTAAGTTAAAAATTTAAATTGCTTAGAAAGTTGCCTGAAAAGTACGCATTCAAAAACACATATATCTATCTATTATCTATCTCTCTCTCTCTCTCTCTCTCTCTATATATATATATATATATATCTATTTATCATATCTAAGTTTCTTTGTCTACAATTTTGATATTTAAATGCTTATGTAACTCTTCCATTTTAAATTATAAATATTTTAAGACAAGGACTTAGATTTTTTTTTTTCTTTTTATATTGCACCAGGGTCCTAGATGACCTGGTTAATCTAAAGCATTCTTAATTGACTTCTTCTTTGATAATATAGATACATTTGAAAAAGATGGGTATCTTAGGTAGTTTGTCCAATGTTGGTACAAGTAATTAATGTACTTCACGAATTATTTCTATCTTATACCTTATATGTAATTTGCAAGTTCTGGTTTGTAACCAAGGTTTGATATTGACTTAGCTTTCTAGGACACTGAACCTGTTTTTTCCCATTTATTTTATTTTTAAATTGGCTCCCAAAGCAATGTAATTATGAATTTAAATATTGGCAACAAGAGATTTATTATATTCCAGTGTCTAGTTTATGTACTGTTAAATCTATTATGGAGCTTTCAAATGAAATGAAAATGGATTCATTGTTAAAATAAAGTAAATCTTTTTGTTGTTAGTGTTATCCCATTTTTGAGCTTACAGAAAGTAAAGGATATCAGCTCAGTCAAATGTGAATATATCCCTGCTGGGACTAAAGGGTTCACCAGTTCTGTGCACCTTGGCATAGATATTTGTTGAAAACAAATTTTTGTTTTTTAATTTTTTCTTTCATTCCATTAACAGTTTAAGAACAACTAAATTTATAGAATCACTACAGTGAATTAGTCTCTAAATGATGTGTGAAATGAAATACCCTTGCCAACTTCAGATAATGGACTGAGTTTTGCTATGCTCAATTACTTCTTCAAATGTTTGTGTGTTCAATTCTATTTAAATTTCTTTTTTAACTATAAGTATATAATTTTAATTTATTCAAAAGAATAGTACAATCATGATTTAGATATAATAAAGGATTATTGGGAACAATTTTGGAAATTCCATTGTAACATGTTGCTACATTCCGCATGTTAATGTATGGAAATATAATGTTTTCTTCATTTATGGAGCCTACAAACACCTCCAAAAGCACTCAGGTCAATTCTTTGCTGGGGAAAGTAAATATGTTTGAGTAATTCTGAGACACATTATCAATACCTGAAAATTCTTGTATTGGACCCACAGAGATCTCAATTGTCCATGTTTAAGATCAATTTTAAGATAATTGAGTTTGATATCTACAGGTTTCAAAATTCATTTTACAGGCATAAAATAGTTTAAACTACAGAGATTTGTAGGAGAGAAATACATTTCAAAATTTAGCTTAAAGTGTGAATAATACACCTCTCCTTCGTTATATTAACAATGCTAATTTTTTTCCCAAAATGATATGATTTATTTCTAATGAATATATATATAACTTCAAATATTTCAGAAGTATAAATATATATTCAATGTAATAAAAACTATAAGTAAATATCTAATTAAGAGATTCTGTTATTGATACAAGCGAGATTCTCAACCATTTCCTATTCTTATACTTGGCTATATTTCAATTTTGCTTCCCTATTTACAGAGACTCAACATAGAGTAAAACCTGAGTTAGTGACCACAAGGCATAATTCAGGGAACAATCTTTTAGAACAAATTAATAATTCACAATTTCTACCTCATTTCAGTTAGATTTCAGAGGAAAGTTATTATAATTAGCACTCTAACTTCAGACCTTGATGATTATACAATATTTTGTGTTAAATTATAAAATTATGACATTTTTTCCATTTTTTTTTGTTAGAGAAACTCTTAACTACAATTGTAATATACTACTTAGTTTGAACACTGGAGGCCAAATTCCAACATTTTATATAAAACTCACCCCTTCTTTATCCACATAGACAAATTATTCAGTGTGACATGAAAGAAATATTCTGACGTATATCCATGTCTTAGGTTAGCTTTCCCATAGTAAAGATGGGAGGAGGAGCTTTTATTTAGGAAAGACAGTGTTCTTGGGAAAACTGTTGCAAGGGAGTGAAGGCAGCAGAACTGGGCAGAAGTTACACTCCATCGCATTTGAAAAAGAGGTCACAGTTCATCTTAGGAGAAGCACTGAAGCTGGGGTGGCCCTTAAAACTTGTCCCAGGTTGAGGCAAGGAGAAAAAGTGTTTCTACACTCACAATGACCAGTTATTGGATGCAGTTTGCCCCTGGATAGAGTGTGAAACCTAGGATGAAGCAGCTGTCTTTGGCTAAGTGCAATTTTCTGCTATGGTCTGAGCTGTGGGCTATTGGCAACCCAAACCCCTAGAACTTGAGTGCCTCACTCCTGAAGGGCAGATCTGGGTGTTGCACCACAGTCCATCCACCGTGCTGTTCATGTTCACTTGTTTCATATGGTACATTCATAGGATCTGGGAAAAACAGCTCATTCAGAATTCTCATTAATCTCTTTTCCTGAGAAACATCTGAGGAAGATTAGTGGGATGAGTTTCAGGCCTACACTATAGCTGTTCTCAGGATCACAGGGAATGTTCATCACCTCTTTCTTCTGTAAATCATTCTAAGCTCCTTCCACTCTTGGTTAGCACATCCGCTTTAGCTTAATACATGGAGTAATCTAGACTCTCATCCCTGAGGAGGTCAGACCCTGGTCACCATATCCTACTGTATTTATCTTTTTATCATAAAAATTGGGTGAAAACTTACCAAGAGATATCCAAATAGATGATCTGGACATAAAACTCATCCTTCGGTGTTCCAATTTTATCACCTCAGTCCTACCTCTTCCTAATGTTGAGTTCATTATCCCTTTCACAAAGGTGACTCCTTTCTTTCTTGTCAGTCTTACTGCCTGAGGAACCCAGTGTAACTCTAGCTTAAAGTTTAATAGGGCTTTTACTATACTCTTTGATATGGCTGTGTCCCCACCCAAATCTCATCTCGAATGGTAATCCCCTCGTGTCACAGGAGGGACCTGGTGGGAGGTGATTGGCTCATGGGGACGCTTTCTCCCACGATAGTTAGTGAGTTCTCACAAAATCTGGTGGTTTAAAGATAGCAGTTTCCCCTGTTCTCTCTATTTCTCCTGCAGTCTTGTGAAGAAGGTGCTTGCTTCTCCTTCACCTCTCACCATGATTGTAAGTTTCCTGAGGCCTCCCCAGCCATGTGGATATGTGAACCAATTAAACCTCTTTGATTTATAATTTACCCAGTCTCAGATAGTATCTTTATAGCAGGGTAAAAATGAACTAATACACTCTTCAACAGAGTTATGTTTACTCTGGGAGCCAGAGTAAACCCATAAAGTCCAGAGTAACAAATTATTCCAGTAGGTCAGTGGGTAAGACAGTAACTAGGACCATTCCAATATTCACCGGTTCCTAGACCCATATATTCTAATATTCTACCCACATATATTTACATGTGTGTATATATATACACACACACACCATGCATGTACATAAGTCAATTAATGTTATATGATTCTGTATCCTCAGTGGGAACACTATTAGAATATACTATGTATACATATATATGTATACACTACATATATACACATATATACACACACACAATTTATGTATGTGCATATATATACACACATATATGTATACATATAGACACATATGCATAAATATATACATATATATACTTATATACACACACACACATATACACACACACACACACATATACACACACATACACACACACAGGAGTGAGTTTGCCATGCCTTACCCCATCTCACAAGGCACATTTAGCAATGTCTGAGAATATTTTTGGTTTCACAGTAGGGTTAGGGTGACCCGGAAATCTAGTGAGAAGATTTTGTGATCTAGTAATTCTAATAAATATACTATAAAACACTGTAAAACCCACTCGCACACAAAAAAATTATCTGGTCCAAAATTTCCATAGTACAGAAGTCAGAAAGCCTTATATTAGCTCATCAGGCTACAGGCTTCTGGCCATTGTGATGTGACTACCAGATCTAATGGTCATGTGCCAGCTGTAATTTTTCTTCTACCATGAAGTGTTTCTTTGGTCTTGCTGGACATCATACCATATAATGATTTCCCCTTTAGACTGAGACCCTCTAGCTCAGGGGGTTCGGGTTGCCAATACATCACAGCTGAGACACAACATTTTATAAGAGCTTATATTATGGTTCTGGATGACAGTATTAATAGGAAAAGCTAACCCATATCTGGAATATCTATTGTGTTTATCCCAGTTAATAATAATTACAGTTGACCATTGAACAACACAGGTTTGAACTGCGTGAGTCCATTTATACACTAATTTTCTTTGCCCTCTGCCACCTACCACCACTGAGATAGCAAGATCCACCCTTCCTCTTGCTCCTTCTCTTCATCCTACTCATTGTGAATATAAGAATAAAGACCTTTATGATTATCCACTTCCACTTAATGAAAAGTGAATACATTTTCTCCTCCCTATAATTTTCTTAATAATATTTTCTTTACTCTAGGTTGCTTTATTATAAGAATACAGTATATAATACATATAACATACACGATATATGTTAATCAATGTTCATGTAATCAGTAAGGCTTCCAGTCAACAGTAAGCTATTAATGGTTACATTTTTGGGGGAATTAAAAGATGTATGTGGATTTTTAATGAAGTAGGAGCTTCAATACTCCTAACCCCCATATTCTTCATAGGTCAACTGCACTGCTTTTTCAGGGTATAAACTATCTGATGTAATGAACTAACCATTAAATGACTAGTTGGCCTCATCAAAAAATGATGTCCAGTGAGGAAGTCAGTATTGATTTATGTTACTGCAAGTTTTGACATTTGACAATAACGGCAGCTAAATTCATCTTGGAAAACAGAAGGCTAAGCTCTTTCAATATACATAGGCTCCACCCCTGGCAATCTTGGCAATTTTATTCATACTCTGACAGTTGATGAAAGGGGCAGATTGAAATCAATTGGATGGGTTATTGTATCTGTATGGTTCTTTAATTCTTCTGCCATGTTAAATAGTTATTGGTGTGTTAACATGTGAATCTAAGGTCATCCTACTTTGTGCCCACTCAAGTATGAACAACTGAATAACTCTTCTTCACACCTCTTTATCCGTCACCATCTTGTCATTCCCCTTCCAAGATAATATGCAGCTATCCAAGCCATTTATCATTCCCCGCTATTTCATGTATATACTTAGCGTGAGGTGCTTCTATTTAGCAAAACATAATGGCTAGGTACAACACCTAAAGCTCAGCATAGTGGGAGATTTCACTGCAGCCCCACTTTTCAGAGCTACCCCTAAGTGAGTATGTAATGAAGTAGCAATACATTTATTATTTGCACCAGTACACCAAGGCACTTCATTCATGACAGCACTTAGACATTCTCCTCATCCATAATAATGTGTAAGAGACTGTCCCCCCAATATGGATATAAGTTTGAGTTGAAAGAAATATCTATAGTTTCATTTTGTCTCAAATGGTCATATAAAAATTAAGCAACCTATTGTCTACCTTTAATGAGAGAATAAAATAAGATTATAAATATGTAACATTCATTGGAATATAGAAAAATATGATATTGTTAATACTTTTATCATATAACAAAGCAGAAATAATATTATGATAAACACAGATTCAGTAAATAAGCTGGAGGTTGTGATGTGTGCCTATAGTCCCGGCTACTTGGGAGGCTGAGGCAAATTGTTTGAGGCCAAGAGTTTGAGGCTGCAGTGCACTATGATTGCATCTGTGAATAGCCACCGCACTGTAGTCTGAAAAACACAGTGAGATTTCATTTTTTTTAACAATAATAAACAAATAGGCCAGATACGGTGGCTGATACCTGTAATCCCAGCAATTTGGGAAGCTGAGACAGGCAGATTGCTTGAATTCAGGAGTTCTAGATCAGCCTGGGCAACATAGTGAAACCTCATCTCTACAAAAAATACAAAAATTAGCCAGGCATGGTGGACTATGCCTGTAGTCCTTGCTACTTGGGAGACTGATATAGGAGAATCACTTGAGCCCAGGAGGAAGAGGTTACAGTGAGCTGTGATTGTACCACTGCACCCCAACCTGGGCAACAGAGCAAGACCCTGTCTCCAAAAGAAAAAAAAAAAGGAAGGAAGGAAAGAAAGAAAGAAAGCAGGAAAGGAAAGCAAGCAATGAAAGAAAGAAGGAAGGAAGGAAGGAAGGAAGCAGGAAAGGAAAGCAAGCAATGAAAGAAAGAAGGAAGGAAGGAAGGAAGGAAGGAAAGAAAGAAAGAAAGAAAGAGAAAGAAAGAAAGAAAAGAAAGGAAAGGAAAGAAAGAAAGAAAGGAAAGGAAAGAAAGGAAAGAAAAGAAAGAAAGAAAGGGAGAGAAAAGCAAGAAAGGCAGACTAGATTATCTACCTGAGATTTGGGATCTTTAGTTAAAAATGGAAAAACCAAAAGTAACCATTACTGTTAGGGGTCTACTTATATTATCTGAAAGGATTCAAGGGGCAATTTCTCTAAATCTAAGGAGTGTTTGTCTATATGTAAAGAGTGTAAAGTAAAATACTGCTTCCTTCATCAACAAAGTCTTGACAAGAGACTGCTATGGTCTGAATGCTCGTGTACCCTCAAAATTTACATGTTGAAATGCCAACCCCCAAAGGGATGGTGTGAGGAGATGGGGTCTTTGGGAGGTAATTAGGTCATTAATATCATTATAAAAAGACACCAAAGAAATTGTTCTTCCCTTCCAAAATGTGAGGACACAGAAAGAAAGCACCACCTATGAACCAGAAAGCAGTCCTGCACCAGACACTAAATCGATGAATGCCCTGATCTTGAACTTCTGAATCTTCAGAATTGTGAGAAATAAATTTTGGATGTTTATAAAATGCCCAATTTATGATATTTTGTTGTAGCAGCCCAAACTTACTAAGAGACAAATAAAAAAAAATCAATAAAATCACACAGTTGCAAGGATAATGCTCTCAAGACAAAACTGGATTATTTTACAATTTTTCTTTGGTTCTTCACTGCTAGGAAAAGATGTCTTAGGTTCTTAAAGCAGATGTCTTCTAAATAATCCTAAGTGTTGGCACTACACACAAGAACTCCAGTCACTCAAGTGGTCTGAGTGGATTCATAAGACTTCATAACCAGGCTTTCTGCCAACCAATAGCTGGCAGAAATGACAGGCATAGAATTCAGAATATGAATAGGTATGAAGATTATGAAGATTCAGGAGGACGGTAAAACCCAAACCAGGGAAACCAAAAGTCACAATAAAACAATACAGGAGCTGAAGGACAAAATAGCTGTAATAACAAAGAACCAAAAACAAATTTGACACAGCTGAATTACACAATAAAAAATTTCACAATGCAATCACAAGTATTAGTAGAATAAATCAAACTGAAGAAAGAATCTCAGATCTTGAAGACTGACTCTCTGAAATAAGACAGTTATACAAAAATAAGACAAAAAGAATAAAAAAGAATAAACAAAAACTCCAAGAAATATGGGATTATGTAAAGAGGCCAAATCTATAAATCATTAGCCTTCTTGAAAGGCAGGGGGAGAAGAAAAAACAACTTGGAAAGCATATTTCAGGATATCATCCATGAAAACTTCCTTAACCTTGCTAGAGAGGCCAAGAGTCAAATTCACAAAATACAGAGAACTCCCACAAGATTCTACACAAGATTATCCCCAAGACATACAGTCATTAGATTTTTTCAATGTCAAATGAAAGAAAGTATTTTTTTTTTGAGACGGAGTCTCGCTCTGTCCCCCAGGCTGGAGTGCAGTGGCGTGATAGCGGCTCACTATAAGCTCGGCCTGCTGGGTTCACACTATTCTCCTGCCTCAGCCTCCCCAGTAGCTGGGACTACAGGCACCCGCCACCATGCCCGGCTAATTTTTTTTTTTTTTTAGTAGAGACAGGGTTTCACTATGCTAGCCAGGATGGTCTCGATTTCCCAACCTCGTGATCCACCCGCTTCAGCCTCCCAAAGTGCTGGGATTACAGGCATGAGCCACCACGCCCAGCTGAAAGAAAGAATCTTAAAAGTAGCTAGCGAAAAAGGGCAGGTCACCTACAAAGGGAACCCCATCAAGCTAACAGCAGATCTATCAGCTGAAACCCTACATGCTAGAAGAGGTTCAGGACCTATATTCAACATTCTTAAAGAAAAATATCTTTAATAACAAATTTAATATCCAGCCAAACTAAGCTTTATAAGCAAAGGAGAAATACGATATTTTTTGGATATGCAAATATTGAGGCAGTTTGTTCACCAGACCTGCCTTACACGAGGGAGTGCTAAATATACAAACGACAGAATGTTACCAGCTAATACAAAAAGACACTTAAACACACAGACCAGTGACACTATAAAGCAACCACATAAACAAGCGAACATAATAACCGGCTAACAACAACATGACAGGATTAAATACACATATATCAGTACTAATCTTTAATAAAGACAAACTAAATGCCCCCACTTAAAAGGCACAGAGGGACAAGCTGGATAACAATGCAAGGCCTAATGGTATGCCATCTTCAAGAGACCATCTCACACATAATGATACCCATAGGCTCAAAATAAAGGGTAGGAGGAAAATCTACCAAGAAAATTGAAAAAAGTAATAAAAGTATTTTCAGACAAAGGAAGACTTCAAACCAGCACACATAAACAAAGACAAAGAAGGGCATTGTGTAATGGTAAAAGATTCAGTACAACTAAAAGACCTAACTACCCTAAATATATAGACACTCAACACAGGAAAACCCAGATTCATAGAGCAAGTTTTTAGAGCCCTACAAAGAGACATAGAATCCCAGACAATAATAGTAGGAGACTTCAACTCTCTACTGACAGTATTAGACAGGTCATCAAGACAGAAAATTAAAGAAGATATTCAGGACCTGAATTCAACATTGAAACAAATGAATCTGATAGATCTTTGTGGAGATCTCCATCCCAAAACAACCAAATATACATTATTCTCATTGCCACATGACACATACTCTAAAATCAACCACATAATTGGACATAGAACAATCCTCAGTAAATGCAAAAGAACCAAAATTATACCAAACATACTCTTGGACAACAGCAAAATAAAAAGAGAAGTCAAGAGTAAGAAAATTGCTCAGAACCATGCAATTATATGGAAATTAAACAACATGCTCATGAATGACTTTGGGGTAAATAATAAAAGTAAGGCAGAAATCAAGAAGTTATTTTAAACTAATGAGAACAAAGATACAATATACCAGAGTCTCTGGGACACAGATAAGGCAGCATTAATAAGGAAATTTATAGCACTAAATGACCACATCAAAAATGTAGAAAGATCTATAAGTATTAGAGAAGCAAGAAGAAATCAACCACAAAGCTAGCAGATAACAAAATAATTAAACTCAGAACTGAACTGAAAGAAATCAAGACACAAAAACACATTCAAAAGATCAACAAATCTTGGAGTTGCTTTTTTTGAAAAAAAAAAAAGAAACTATTAAGATAGATAGACAACTAGCTAGACTAATAAAGAAAAGAAAAAAGATCCAAACAAACACAATTAGAAATGATGAAGGGAATGTTATCACTGATCTTACAGAAGTAAAAACCATCATAAAATATGATGAATACCTCTATGCACACAAACTAGAAAACCTAGAAGAGATAGATTAAATCCCTGGACACATACACCCTCCCAAGACTGAACCAAGAAGAAATTGATTCCCTAAAAAGACCAATAATAAGCTCTGAAACTGAATCAGCAATAAATAGCCTACCAACCCAACTCCACCAGCTTCTGGTGGATTCACAGCCAAATTCTATCAGATGTACAAAAAAAAAAAAAGCTGATATCATTACTACTGAAACTACTCCAACAGATTGAGCCACAGGGTCCTCTCCCCAACTCATTCTATGAGGCCAGCGTCATACTCATATCAAAACCTGGCAGAGACACAACAAAAAATAAAACGAGGTTAATACCCTTGATGAACATAGATGCAAAAATCCTCAACAAAATACTGATGAGCCAAATCCAGCAGCATGTCCAAAACTAATCCACCACGATCAAGTAGGCTTCATCCCCAGGATGCAGGGTTAGTTCAACATATACAAAAGAATAAATGTGATTTCATTAAATAAGCAGAAGGCAAGCCCACATGATTATCTCAATAAATGTAGAAAAGTCTTTTGATGAAATTCAATAGCATTTCATTTTAAATACTCTCAATAAAATAGGTATTGAAAAAAACATACCTCAAAATAACAAAGCAATCTATGACACACACTCAGCTAATATCATGCTGAATGGGGAAAAGCTGGAAACATTCCTTTTAAAAACTGTCACAAGACAAGGATGCAGTCTCTCACAATTCCTCTTCAACTTAGTATTGGAAGTTCTAGCCCAAGCAATAAGGCAAGAGAAAGAAATAAAAGGCATCCTAATAGAAAGAGATGAATTCAAACTATCTTTGTTTGCAGATGGTATAATTTTATATCTAGAAAACCTTATAGTCTGTGGAAAAGCTCCTTCAGCTGATAAACAACTTCAGCAAAGTTTAAGGATACAAAATAAATGCACAGAAATCACTAGGACTACTATACACCAACAACAGCCAAGCCGAGAGCCAAATTAGGAAGGCAATCCCATTCACAATTGCCCTCCAAAAATATATAAAATAAGCAAGATATACAGCTAACCAGGAAGGTGAAAAATCTCTACAATGAGAATTGTAAAACACAGCTCAAAGAAATCAAAGATACAAACAAATGGAAAAATGCCCCATGCTCAGGGATAAGAAGAATCAATATTATTAAAATGGCCACATTTCCCAAAGCAATTTACAGATTGAATGCTATTCCTATCAAACTACCAATGACATTCTTCTCAGAACTAGAAAACCCTATTTTAAATTTAATTTGAAACCAAAAAAGAGACTGAATAGCCAAGGCAATTCTAAGCAAAAAGTACAAAGCTGGAGGCATCACGCTACCTGACTTCAAAGTATACTACCATGCTACAGTAACAAAAACAGCATGGCACTCACACAAAAACAGACACACAGACCAATAAAACAGAGTAGAGAGCACAGAAATAAGGTCACACACCTACAACCTTGTGATCTTTGACAAAGCTGACTAAGACAAGCAATGGGCAAAAGACTCCCTATTCAATAAATGCTGCAGGATAACTGGATAGCCATATGCAGAAGATTAGAACTGGAACCCATTTGTTACACTATATACAAATATCAATTCAAAATGAATTAAAGACTTAAATGTAAAACCCAAAACTATTAAAAACTCTGAAAAATAACCTAGCCAATGCCATTCTGGACATAGAAACCAACAAAAATTTCATGACGAAGACAACAAAGCAATCCCAACAAAAGCAAAAATTGACAAGTCTGATCTAATTAAGCTTAAGAGCTTCTGCACAGCAAAAGAAACTATCAACAGAGTAAACAGACAATCTATAGAATGGAAGAAAATATTTGCAATCTATACATGTGAAAAGGTCTAATATCCAGCATCTATAAGGAACTGAAGTAAATTTATAAGAAAAACACAAACAACCCCACTAAAAAGTGGGGAAAAGATATAACAGACACTTTTCAAAAGAAGACATATATATGGCCAAGAAGCATATAACAAAAAGCTCAATGTCACTGATCATTACAGAAATGCACACAAAAGCCACAGTTAAGATAGTATCTCACACCAGTCAGAATGGTTATTATTAAAAAGTCAAAAAATAACAGATGCTGTGAGGTTATGGAGAAAATGGAACACTTAAACACTATTGGTGACAGTAAAATTAGTTCAGCCATTGTGGAACACAGTAAGGCATTTCCTCAAAGAGGTAAAAACTGAACTACCATTTGACTCCGCAATCCCATTACTGGTTATAAACCCAGAGAAATGTAAATTATTCTATCATAAAGATACATGCATACAAATGTTGGTTGCAGCACTATTCACAATAGGAAAGAAATGGAATCAACTTAAACACCCATCAACGACAGATTGGATAAAGAAAATGTGGTACATATGCATGATGCAATACTATGCAGCCATTAAAAATAAGATCATGTGTTTTGCTGGAACATGGATGGAGCTGGAGGCTATTCTTAGAAAAGTAACACAGGAACAGAAAACCAAAAGATGCATAGTTTCATTTATAAGTGGGAGCTAAATGATCAGAACTCATGAACACAAGGGAACAACAGACACTGGGATCTAATTGAGGGTGAAGGATAGGAGGAGGGAGAGGAGCAGAAAAGATGGCTATTGGGTACTGGGCTTAATACTTGGGCAGTGAAATAATCTGTACAACAATTCCACCATGACATGAGTTTACCTAAGCAACAAACCTTCATATTTACCCCCAAACCTAAAATAAAATTTTAAAAATCCACTTTGTAGATATGCTAATTTACACACACACACACACACACACACACACCCCACAACACTGAACACTCTTTACATTTTTTCCCTATTGACAGGCCTGTGACCAAACAAAAATTACAATGCATATGGATTTATAGGAGTGTAACAGCAATAAATACCTATTCTGTTTTGCATTAAGACCTCTGAAAAAAGGAATGAGGAGAAAGACAGATGTTGGATAGTTTTCTATATTGAATAATGTTACAATAAGCGCACACCAACAGAACAACTAATCCTTTTATTTATAATTAATTTGCATGATGAATCATTTCTTTTATTATATTTACCTTAGAGTAGCATGCCTTAAAATTTTATTTTCTAAATGATTTACTGAGCAGTTGTATGAAATCAACTTGGAGATAATAATTAGTTAAAATAATATTCAAAATGACAAAACTGCACATATACAGCCAAAATAATGATATTTTGTCTAAAACATTGAAAAGTGGAATTGATGAGTTTCTTAGGTTTTTTGCACTTCTAGAATGTGAAGATTGATACATTTGGTTACAAATAATTCTTTCTGATCATGTTACTTTAGCTCAAGGAATCTGAATCCAATGTTTTATTTTAGATTGTAACAAGATACCTTTTTAAATCCTAAATCTTTTAAACTTATATTCTGTTTTCCACTAACAATTTAGATACTCACTAGGTTGTATCAACTACTTTCTCTGTTAGCAAAAGTTAAAAAATCTGTCTGGGTGTAGTGGCTAATGCCTGTAATCCCAGGACTTTGGGATGCTGAGGCAGACAGATCATTTCAGGTCAAGAGTTAGAAATCATTCTGGCCAGCACAGCGAAGCCTCATTTCTACTAAAAATACAAAAATTAGCTGGTCATGGTGACACAGGCTTGTAATCCCAGCTACTTGGGTGACTGAGACATGGGAATGGCTTTAACTCAGGAGGCAGAGGTTGCAGTGAGCTGAGATCAGGACACTGCACTCCAGCATGGGTGACAGAACAAGACTCTGTCTCAAAAACTATATAAATAAATAAATAAATAATACAAAAATAAAAATGTACATTTTGTTTTTTTCTTCTTCTAATGGATGATTATTGCCAAGGATAAATGTCACTTCAGTGGTTTAATGCAGTCTGATAGTCAAAATAATTTCAGGCACTAGCAGTAAGATCATATATCTTCTGGCAAGAAGATTGTGCAAATAGCGCTTTTTCTGCAAGATACAGGTATTGCAGAAGATATAGATATATATATATATTTAAATCTGTATGTTTCATCCTACAGATTGAAATTAATATGAAGAAAATCTAAACAATAAAATACAAGAGGTTATCCTGAAACTTAAATTAATGTTCTTTTAATCCCTTTAAAATAAAATTAAAGGAATTGTTAATAATGGTTTCTTCAAGTTTCAACTCCTAAGGAAGTGCTAGTCCTTTGAGTTATAAGTAAACCAATTTTTAAAAACCCACCATTTTCATGGTATATTTAAGAATACACTCTGTGGTATCTAATTATAGCCAAAATTATATTTTATAAATATGCCGTGGACAACATTTTCAGTAAGAGTAGTTCTTCTAAACATTTAGAAAACTAAACTGTTTCCAGATGTCTATTAATAGTTACCATAATAAAGAATGCATCACCCAGGCACATTTTCTTCTGTCCTGAACAAAAGAAAAGTGTTAGCTATACTCTGCCTGCTTTTTCTAGAATTACCAGGTACAATTCTCAATGGAAATGAACTAAATTTTAAGAGTAATACATAACATATTGTTCTCCTGAGTCTAAGTTTCAGTTAGTGAAGAAAGCCAATACAGATACATCTATTTATCTATTCGTTGCACAAAGGGAATAGACTCATGGGGTGACAAAATTGTCAATTTACAAAAAACAAAAACAAAAACAAAACAAAACAAAAAAAAGACAAGCAAACTCTTTTTTTTTTTCTTTTTATTATACTTTAAGTATGCATGTGCATAACGTGCAGGTTTGTTACATATGTATACTTGTGCCATGTTGGTGTGCTGCACCCATCAACTCG
>NW_012121154.1:1091275-1099032 GCF_000951035.1 Colobus angolensis palliatus | reverse complement strand
GCACTCACTAGTGAGATGACCCCAGTACCTCAGTTGAAAATGCAGAAATCACCGGTCTTCTGTGTCATTCACGCTGGGAGTTGGAGACTGGAGCTGTTCCTATTCGGCCATCTTGCTCCGCCCCCACAAAGTCTTGAACTAAATAATCTCCAGCATAAATTATATGCCTAAATAATTTTATTATGAGAACATTAATATAACTAAGTAACCAATTATTAAAGAATGGATTGAACAGAATCATTTTATGTTTGTTTATGGCATTACTATTCTATTATACTAACTATCCTAAGTTATTTAAATAACAAGAATGATAAGGAAGAATGTTAATTTATAATCCAAGAACCAGAAATGCCAAACATGCCACATGACTTAGTCTCCAGTACTTAACTTCTCCATTGACATAATAAATTGAGAGGGTCCTGAAATTTTCTTTTATTTTACAGACACAATGAGAAATCTGGGTGTTAGCTCACAGGAGACGAATATTGTGTCTGTAAAGATGCCAGAGGCCAAGGAGACACATTCATTTTCAACACAAGCCTCAAGTAAAAAGTCAAAAGTTAATTTGTTTATTAGCTCTAACAGTTTTCTGGTGAAGTCTTTAGGACTTTTCTGTATAAGATTATGTCATCTGAATAGAGGGACAATTTGACTTTCTCTTTTTCAATTAGATGCCTGTTATTTATTTATTTTGTTTGATTGCTTTTACTAGGACTGGGGAGAAGCAAGATGAGGCAAGGATGAGGAGAGATTGATCATTTGGCATGAATTTACAGTTAGATAGGAGGAATAAGTTATGGTGCTCTGTGGCATGGTAGGGTGACCATCGTTAACAGTAACATGCTGTATAACACAAAACTGCTACATGACAGGCTTTAAAATTTTCTCACAACAAAGAAAGTATAAATACATGAGGTGATGGATATGCCAAATACCTTGCTTAGATCGTTATACCATCTATTGATCATTATATCATACCATATAATTTTATATATGTATAGTTCATTATAATACATATTAATATACATTTATATTTATATACATCATATGCATTATATTATACATTTATACATTACACAATATATGCATACATTATATATAATTATATATAAAATGATACCCCATGAATATGTGCAAATTCAGTGTGTCAATAAAATAAGTGTGTATTGTCCAAAAAGTAAGTGATGAATTGAACTGAATTACCCCTCACATTGAAACTAATGTTGTTATCTTCCCAAGGTTACCGATGCCCAGTGATTCTCTTGAGCTGGGAAGACTAGGTATATCAAAATATCTTTAATCCACCAGGGAGTGGTTTTAGGTTTCTCTATTTAAACAGTGATCAAATTATGTGGATTATATGGATTTTTAAAATAACACTGAAAAAATACACTTGCTGCATATTTTCTTATCTGTGTAATACTAGAAACATCTCTAAATTTAGGAACAGTAGATTGTTTCCACATTACAACAATGTCACTTAGCAGCTGAGTGACATTGAACAGAAGAAAACATGGTACTTCAGTTTTCTGAGTTGGTAAACTAAAATAAAATCTAAAAACAACAATTTTAAGTGCTGAATTACTGAAAAACAACAGGGTTTTTTATACAGTAGTTTATCATTGTGCATGATAGGTGTCAGATATCAGTTTAGATTCTGTTTCTTAATTTTTCTATGTTTGCCTCAGCAAAGAGAGTAAACTTCACTAGGAGGAACAACAACAAAAAACCTTCAGAAAGAATGAGTAGGTTTTAACCTATGGAAAGTTTGTGGCTTCCAAGGCATCCCCATCTAAATTAAGAGTATTTGATAAGGGTGAGGTTTTTGCTGATGGTTGAGGAACTATTTTAGAGATTTTGGAGTCCACAGTATACCTTGCAGAGTTAAAACAGAACTCTGCAAAAATTAAGCAAAAATTACTTTTGGCACATTTGATCTTAGTCAAAAAGTCATGGATAGTTAAAAATGTCATTCATTTATTTATTTGAAGTTGTCGAGACTGTTTTGCCAGCATAAGAAAAGATTCAAGGATTGAGGACAGTTGCTCTTTCTATACAATAATTTCGTTTATTATTGAGGCTGGACTACTCAATCTGCCATACATTTTGAATGTGTAGCATTGAGTGCAACAGCAGGAGAAAGAAAATCCCGTGTGTGTGTGTGTGTGTGTGCATGCACGTACGGGAAGGAGCTCACATGAATGGGAGTGTTTATGCATGTACAAGTTGTGCATGTCTGTGCATGGTGGTTAATATGTGTGAATAAGTTAGAAAGAGTGCTGTTTTTGAGAGTGTTACTGTTTTTGACTGTGATAATGTTAAAGAAAACCATATGTGAGTTCAATGAATACATGTTATTTTGAATGGAAAAATATATACATATTAAACTGTTACAATGCTCATTGAACTAAATTAAGCATTAGTTTTAAGGCCCAAATAATTTTGAATCTGTATGCCATTTAGGAAACAAATCATCAATAACTTCA
Source organism: Colobus angolensis palliatus (assembly GCF_000951035.1). Taxonomy (NCBI): domain Eukaryota; kingdom Metazoa; phylum Chordata; class Mammalia; order Primates; family Cercopithecidae; genus Colobus; species Colobus angolensis. Next base: position 1,096,546 of record NW_012121154.1, on the reverse strand, counting down.
AAAGAGGGAATTTGTAATTAAACTTGTAAACATACTGTCATTTCATTTGTAACACATTTCTTTTTATGATGCACATATACAGTTTCTATTGTGTTAGACTAAAACTACTTTCTTAGACATTATTGAAAGTATAATTGATAAAAATAAGGGGTATTCATATCCATAATGTGTTGCTTGATAGTCTAAATTGACTAATTCAATAATAGTTTTAATTTTTTTTTTTTTGGATATTTTGGTTTTGGTTTTGGTTTTTTTGAGGCAGAGTTTCATTCTTGTTGCTCAGGCAGGAGTGCAATGGTGCGAACTTGGCTCACTGCAACATCCGCCTCCTGGGCTCAAGTGATTCTCCTGCCTCGGTCTCCTGAGTAGCTAGGATTACAAGTACCCACCACCGCGCCTGGCTAATTTTTTTGTATTTTTGTAGAGACAGGGCTTTGCCATATTGGCCAGGCTGGTCTCAAACTCCTGACCTCAGGTCATCTGCGTGCCTTGACCTCCCAAAGTACTGGGATTACAGGTGTGAGCCACCGTGCCCCGTTAAATGCTTTTTAAAAAATATACTGTAGTAAGTTGATTTCTGCAGATAGCTATGCTATGTCGATAAATCTAATGCAGGAAAAAATGTGCACATATTATTATAATTTGCATAAACTATATTACCCATACAATAGAAATGAATTGTTTACATAATGCTCTAATTTAATTTTGGAATTTAGTGTTGGGAGTGAATCCTAGAGTTGAGCTATTCCTAGCACCTCATTTTATATGAGGGAATTGAAAGTGTCTTATTAGTCTGTTAAATGAGTTGCTCTTTGTGGAACTCAAATCTGTCATTATAGTCTCAAGACCTATGACACCTTTTAATTGAAATCATCTCTGCTTTTGGAAAGTTTAGTCATTTGTAAAATTGAGTTGTTAAACATTCTGACCAATTTTTCCTATAAAGAAAATTTTAAGGGCAAAATGTGCCATTGGTTTTTGAGTTTTAAATAACTCTGGAAAATCATACTGTGTGGCGTGAATTTTGATGTGTGGGGGAGACGTAAGGCTCTATATGTAGATGTGGGGAATATGCTTGGCTATAAGTTGATGTAAGCGGAGGCCTATAAATTTTACTAGTTTGGGGACAGGTTTAAAAAATACTGCTGTCTATTCAGGGAGTTAGGAAATACATTAGTCAAAGCCTGATTGTGTAGAACCATTACTTTACCACTATGTTGATGATTCTCAAGTCAACATTTTCCTTGAAAACTTACTTGAGCTCCAGGTCTATTTATAAAACCATCTATTGACTACCTCCACACAGACATCCCAAATTTATCACACAAAAGCCTCCTCCTCTTCTCACCAAATCTATTTCCAGTCCAGGTCTTTATAATAATACCATGATCTATCCAGTCAAACACACAAGAAACTTGAGGATAATTTAAGATTCATCTTTTGTCTCTCTCTCATTCCCAACCTGATCAAACCCTGTGTATTTTATGTACTAAATATGTATTAATTTTTCTCTTTTGACATTAGGTTAATAGTAATATTTTTCTACTGGATTACTCTGACAGTCTTTTAACATTTTTTTTGGCCTAATTTTAAATGTGTTCTCAGAAAAATTGTTAATTATTTTTAATGTAAATAGTTAATACTTATATTCTTTTATCCAAGATTCTTAGATGGCTTTTTATCATTTAAAAAAGAAACCTAAACTTCTCAAAATAAAATCCAAGGCCTTTAATGATTTGTCTCTTTCTTTAGGAATCAGGCGCGATTCCAGCCACCATTTCTGCCATTGTTCCAGCAAAGCTGATGTACTTACAGAGTCTGAGCCCTCCACATTCTGAATGCTCTATTCTTTGCATCATCTGCTTTTCTGCTTTGCCCATGCTTCATTGCCCATGCTTCATCACTTTGTGCACCTTTTAAGACTCAGAGTAAATATCATCTCTTCTAGTAAATGCTACCTAATGTGCTCTTCTCCCATATGTCTACATTAGACTTTCCACTGTAATGCTGCCTTCCTCTGCTTACATAGCATTTAATAAAACAATTGTGTTTTTGTGTGATTATCTTTCAGATTGACTAAATGGCCATATCATAAATGAATAAAAAATAGGAATAATCTTAGGTTTACTATAATATTAAGTAATTGAAATATTATTGGTCATGCATAGTGGCAAACACCTGTAATCCCAGCACTTTGGGAGTCTGAGGCAAAAATATCAGTAGAAGCTAGGAGTCAGAGATCAGACTGGACAACAAAGCAAGACCTCATCTCTACAAAGAAATAGGAATATTATTATATGAACTGAATATAGTATTGTACTGTATTTGAGATAATACTATCTTCCTTTAATATGTAAGTTTTTAAATGTAAAACCTAGTGAAGATCCAATCAGTATATTAATAAAAATCAGAACCTTACAGATAAGAAGAAAAACATACATGTTGCTCAGAAGTGTTTATCCAGGAACCAAATGAAGAGAAGGACTCGAGGTTTCACAATGTATTTAAAGTTCACAGGCACTCATCCTTTTGATCGTCTCTCTACTTTAAACATCTTAGCTTGTGAGCCAGAACATTGATTTTTACAATAAGGATATCAACTCTTATTTACAGTGTTTCTGACCGTGGCTGGGGACAACCATCACAATTTCAAGCATTCCTACATTTGCTATACTCATTATATTGCAAATCCAGGTCATTGTAATTCTTGCCCTAGGTAGTTTAGTTGACCCAAATTATTAGTTACTCATTTCTTTAAATAGTTTTGTTTGTCATACTGATCTTGTTCAGTCTGTAACAGTTTTGTACTGTAAAAATTTAATACAGTTAGAGAAATTTGGAAAACTGTTTAGAACACAAACATGGCTAGTAATACTTCCTTCTAAATTATGTCTATTGATAAATATAATAAAGCATACATGTTGAGGCTTGAGAGTTGCAGCTTCAGAACCTAGAGAAATCATACATAGAAAACTAATTTTTTAATTAGAACTTAAAAATATGACTTCTTTAAAAATATGATACCACAATTTAATAATACACTGAAAAATTCATCAATTAGCTTAAAAACTCATAAGTTTAAGAATGGCTGAAGAAAAATTTATGTGCAAAATAAGCTTTTCAGTGGGCAAGGATATCTAAATGTCAGATCACTTAAACAGAGGCATAATATCAATTAATAGTTTTCTATGCTGATCATGAATAAGTGACAGTTCAATTTGAACAGTAAAAATAATTTTATGAGACTTCCATTTCATTTTCAAAGTAACTCATTACAACATTATCTTTGTAATATACAACAGATATTGGGCTGCCTCTTTTAGATACATTTATTCAGGTCAAATAAAATTCATCTTTTTTAAAAAAAAGCTTTTTAATAAACCTTTGAAAATCTGATTCTCCCACGCCTTTTCTTTTTAACGTAGCACAAACCACAGATATCACTGGAAAAGTGATTAATGTTACAGTCTCATCAAGCATACTGAAACATTTTTGAAAAATACAGATTCATCGGTTTCTAGAAGTCTTTTATGTATTTAGAGTCTTGCAGAGCTTCCTAATTTTCAACCAGTTACCCCTGACATTCTTTCTAAGGTTAGGAATTAAATGTCCCGTTATTTCTCTGCTTATATGAGTCACCATTACAGTTTTTAAATGGGAGAAAGAGATTCAGTTTTTGAAAAAGAAAGTGAAGTAGGGCCATTCTTTTAGGAGGTCATAGTGGCTAGAGCAGTGCAGACCTCTCCACAAGCTTCCATTTCAAAACTGTGGTGCTTTCTCCACCCTGTTCTGTACTTCAGGCTGAAAAGTCTTTCATGGCTCCTTCTACAATCTTCCCATTCCTTCCTTCCAGACGATCACTCTCACCGTTCCTCAGCCCTTCCCACATATGGATAAACTCTAATCCTTATATTAAACTGCTTTATTTGTCTAATTCCTCTAGTTGCTCTCTTTCCTTCACTGGACCTAGACTGATATATCACCAAAAGATAATTCATTCCTTATGTCACTGGAATATTCTTCATCTGTGAAAGAATGAACAGTTTAGAAGGACACACATGGTTCTTTGAGGGAGAACAAGATCACCCACATGTAAAAATGGGTCAGTCAAGTCAAACCTTATGCAAAAGCAGAAAACAGAGTTAACGTCCAGGGCACTTTTATTCTCAAAACAACTGGAATTTCAGCAAAAAAGTCATACCAAAAGTTACTTCAAAATCTTAAACTTGAGCTACAAGTGTGGCCATTGGAATGTATGACTTTTTTGAAGATAGCTAAGCGACTGTTACAGTTTACTCACTAGTGTTAGTGAGGACTGGGACTAGAAAAAACAGTATTCTCTGAGCTTAAAGTGTTTAAACTCTATTAACTATAGGTTAGACAGTCAGAATGGTATTTTTTTCTTTATGAGTTTGTAGCTTGATTGTAGCACACACTCATACACATATGTATAATACATATATTTATATGTAATTTGTCAATTTAAATATTTGATTTTGTAGAAATCTAACTACTTTTGGGAAACTAGTTGAACCCCTTTATGTTTTCTGTGAAGCAAGAGCTCTCCCCTGTTGCATATAGTTTTTCTATATTATGAGTTTCCTTTGGGTAAAACTTCAGAGAAAGTGTCAGAATATAATTATGTCAATGTTATATATACCTTATTTCCTGCGGGTCTTGAAGATCATCCTTGGGTGAGATGATTCCTTAGGAGAGCTTTGAGAACATAGCCGATAGTTACGCTCACAGCTATGATTTATTGAAGTAAAAGAATACCAAGGACAATAATAAAGGGAAAAGTCTCATAGATGAAGTCTAGGGGAAACCAGAATCCAGCTTCCAAAGAATCTTTTCCAGGGGAGTCACACCGGATACACTTAGCCCAGTAACAAGTGGTGAGCACAGATGTGAAATGTTGCCAAGTAGGAAAGTTCGTTAGGCATTTAGGGCCAGAGCTTTCACTGGAGGCTGATCACATAGATAGTCTTGCCTGGTAAGCACACAGATCCCATCTCCTAGAATACAATCAGGTGTTCCACATAAACAATATTGTTTGCTCAAACAGTTTAGACACAGTGAATCACTCTTTTTTTTTGAGACGGAGTCTCGTGCTGTCGCCCAGGCTGTGGTGCAGTGGTGCGATTCCGGCTCACTGCAAGCTCCGCCTCCTGGGTTCACTCTGTTCTCCTGCCTCAGCCTCTTGAGCAGCTGGAACTACAAGCGCCCGCCACCACGCCCAGCTCATTTTTTTTGTATTTTTTTTTTTTTTTT
>NW_012121154.1:1015955-1091130 GCF_000951035.1 Colobus angolensis palliatus | reverse complement strand
CTCGCCCGGCTAGTTTTTTGTATTTTTAGTAGAGACAGGGTTTCACCGTGTAGACCAGGATGGTCTTGATTTCCTGACCTTGTGATCCTCCCGCCTCGGCCTCCCAAAGTTCTGAGGAACCACTCTTATAAATTAGTGTTGGGAACCTTATCAAAATCTAAGTTCTCATATGCCAACCAAAGGCCAACCTTGTAAGCAGGCCTTTCAAAGGAGAGCAGTCAGATCTCTGTGTTAACTCTTTTCTACACACCCTATATTTACAATTTGATTGAAAATATACCTGAACAAGTACCAAAGCTGTGGTCATTGATGTCAGGGCTTAAAGATCAGGTAATCCCTTTTAGTTTAAAAATGTTTGAGAGAAGAGAGTGAGGCTTCTCTCATGAGATTTGATAAGATAGCTACTCTATGTAAAACACTGATGGCATATGGTTTGGCAGATTTGTCTCAGCTTGAAAGACATTGGTTTTATAGCTGATTTCCCAATTTTATACACTAACCAAGACAGCATCTCTTAAATTAGAGTATTGGATTCTGTCATTTCGTGATTTTGTTTCCTTTTTGGCTTGTTTGTTTTTATGAAAATAGGAGAGCTTTGTATATCAATGTTATAACTCCGTTCAAAGATATTCTGAAATAAAACTCATAATCATACCCTCTTCTCCACACCTGCTTAACAGTTAGGTATTTCCTTCTCTGGAAACTTACAGCTACTATAATGTATATTTATGACAATGCATTACATTGTAATGTAAAATTTATTATTTTGTATCCACCTCTCCCCAAAAGATGAGCTTCTAAAAAATCATTACTGTATCCACAACTAATATACTAACTACTACTAACTGCTAACAAATATTTATTTTCCAATGAGTAAATTCTCTGTATATATGTTTGTACTGAAGTAATGGCTGATAGAATAAATAACAGACATTAAAAAAATGATAAAGTCGGTCTTGTAAACCTAAAAGAAAAATAAGACGATAATATAGCATATTTCTTTCTGCATGATTTATTTTAAAAGCTTTTAGGAAAGTCATTTTCTTATTTGAAAATGAATATGATCTTTAGATATTCCCGGGTCTTTAGAAGAAGTTGGTGCTAGATTACAAACATGCTTGAAACATTTAAACTGTAAAACTGCAGAAAAAAACAAAACGATAATTTCCATAACCCAACTACAAGAAAGAATATTTTGTAAATGACTTCTAAGACTATTATGGCTAGATAAATTGGAAGAGATGGAGAGTAGTTCCCATCTTCTCAAATTAGAGACTCTTCTCTTTCCACCAAGAGCCAAGAAATCTTATATAAGCCCTCCTACAACAGCAGGCATTTAGATTCATAAGTTCCTTGGTATTTACTGGCAGCTGTAGCTAGCAGAACTGGGGGGGAGTTCTACCTCCTGGAGTTCTAGAATTTGCAAAGATCTGTGCATAACAAATAGGAACAGAAATAACTAGAGTTATGGAATGCACTTGAAAAAAGTTCTTAAAATCGGAACTTGAATCAATTTCAACCTTAGTGACTGAAATTTCTCTGTGTTTACAATGCCGATCTTCATCCAAAGACTTGACCATTTGAAAAGATATTTGATTGGATGCATCGAAGTAAGGGATGGGAAAATTTTTGATAATGGGACAACAAAACCTATTTTCTAAGCATCTCTTGACTAAAATTTTTTCTCAATACCCAATATGGAATCGCTAAAATGCATGTCACAACCCCACTATAATTACGACTATGTTCTCTTAAAGATTACTAGCTATTAACTCTTTAATTTTATTCAGCAATACACACTTAAGTACATCTTTGTTTTCCATACAAAAAATCCAGGTATCAGCAATGTGTCTTATTTCACCATATAAAGTTTACTTTTTTCCCGGGATAATGGAATAGATAAAATCTATTTTTATATTTGCTCCAGATTCAGTCACTTGATAGCTGTTCCTCCTCCTGTTCACTAGAACCAGCAACACTGCTTATATTATGGCCTTTCCTCTGGGAATTTCAGGATGCTGTTACCCCTGATATTATGCTGCCTCATCTGAATGGGTCTTAGAGAGGTAGAAATGTGGGTTAGTCTACACCTTCATTTTGAACAGCTTCCTTTTTATTTTGAATTCATACACATGTAATCTAAAATGCCTACAAACTAGTAGAATCAAAGGCCTTACTTTAACAGAAATATCATTCTGCCAGACTTCTCTCTTATCTTTAGTCTCACTCCAGTCTGAGAGCTACTTTTAAACATTTGTTTTTTTGAGATAGCTACATTGAAATCTCTGAAAACAATATCTTATAGCACTATTTTTATGTAATCTAGTTCAGATTTTATGTACTAAATTTCGTCTATGTTGGATGAGGATTTAGCTCACTTAAACATTAATTCCTTTCCTCCGTAACTCCTACCATTATACTTACATCATTTTTTTAAAAATTATTTTATGAGCTTTACATATTTAAATATTTTCTACGTGTGTGTGTATGTGTGTATATATATGTGTGTGTATGTGTGTGTGTGTGTGTGTATATATATATATATATTTTTTTTTTTTTTTTTGAGACAGTGTCTTGCTCTGTCATCCAGGTTGGAGTGCAGTGGCACGATCTCGGCTCACTGCAAGCTCCGCCTCCCGGGTTCACGCCATTCTCCTGCCACAGCCTCCTGAGTAACTGGGACTACAGGCGCCCACCACCATACCCGGCTAATTTTTTACATTTTTAGTAGAGACGAGGTTTCACCATGTTAGCCAGGATGGTGTCAATCTCCTGACCTCATGATCTGCCCACCTCAGCCTCCCAAAGTGCTGGGATTACAGGCCTGAGTCACCACGCCCGGCCTTCAATATATTTTGTATCCCTTGTGCAAACTACAAATATCTTTTGCCACTTTCTCTAAAAAAGCAAGATAATGGAGTTCTTTTCTATAGTTTCGCTTTTTTTCTTTTCTTTTTTCAAATCAATTTTATTTATTTTTAAATTGATCAATAAATGTATGTGTATTTAGTATGTATAGAATAATGTTTTGAAATATATATGATTAACTCTAGCTAATTAGCAAATGCTTAAAGTCCCATAATTATCAATTTTGTGGTGAGAATATGTAAGATCCAATTTGGTAGTATTCTTCAATAATACAATTTTTGTTTTCCTTTAATTATTTATTAAATTCTATCATATATACTTTTACTTTAATATCCTTGAATTCAAAAATATTTCCATTCTCCTTAGAAACCACAGGAAATCTTCTAGCTTTTAACGCTAGGCTGACTCTAAAATTTTGAAATTAATGAAAACTATGTACCTATATATGTTTTTGCAAAAATCAGCGATGGCTAAACTAAATGAGGTACTGTGATAAATAAAGATGGCCATACATTGTTTTTCAAATTATTTCTATTGACAATGGGATTGAGGATCCCATTGCTTGAATCTGACTGGTTAATATGCCTGTTTTGACAAACAGAATATGGCAGAAGTAATGCTATGTCAGTTTTTAGGCCTAGAATTTAAGAGATTGGCAGTTTCCATTTCTGTATCTTGGAAGGTGATCTAGGATCCTTCAACAGCTAGTACACAAGTTTTATTTCCCTGAGGCCACCATGATAAAGAGAGTATGTGTAAGGACTTTTAACAGTTACAGTGAGATACATATTTTTGTCTATTTCTTCCAAAGCAATACACATATGAGTGACTCAGTCTTATATCTCTCATAGCAGCCTATCCACCATCTGAGTATCACCTAGTGACTTCAGTTGATGAAACCTGGAATAGAATAATTATTCAGTTAAACAAAGCTCACAGTCTAGATCTACAAAATTGTGATATATAATAAAGTAGTGGTTGTTTTAAGTTATTAAAATTTGGGATTGTTTTATTCTGCAAAAATAAATAAGAGAATATTACATTTTCTTATTTGCACTGATTTTTTATTTTCCATTTTTTATTGAATTTCCTTTATAATTTGTATACTATGCACATGTTATATCATTAACTATTTTCATATATTGTGAAATCTCCTCATATTAGTCCTGTTATATCCACATACTCACCATTTTACTTCTACAAACTGAAATGATTGATTTTTAGGTCGGTACAAAGATATTGTTCTGGGAACTCCCTTTATTGCTCAGTTTAAATGAAGTCAAATTTTCCTGAATCCCCATTTCTACCACTTTCTTGTTTTACTCACTTGTTTTGATAGTTTGGGTTCCTGAAGAATTTGCTAACCCAGAATGCTTCAGAGGCAAGTGTTCTTATTTCTTGTATATTTAACATATTTTTGGTTCTGTCCCATGGCTGAATGGATATAGAATTGGGAATTCAAAATATATTTTCCTCTGATCTTTGAAATATATATATTTTTTTCTCTTCTAAAATACTGTTTTAGATGTGAAAGTCAAGGTTAGTCATATTCTAATTCCTCTCTAGATGATCTCTTTTGTGACTAAGGTATTTATTTTTATTTCTTGTACTGGGTAATTTCAATATAAATCAATAAATAATTACATACAAACACATGTACCTGTATCCTGAATCTACTGGAAAGCATTTTCTGTCACTTTTGCATAATAAATAACTTCCCTGTCATTTTCTATATTTATAAATCTTATTGATCATATATAGTATTAAATATATGTTATATATACACATATATACATATGTGTAGTCTCTTTCTTTTTTTTTTTTTGTGAGATGGTGTCTTGCACTGTTGTCCAGGCTGTGTGCAGTGGCGTGATCTTGGCTCACTGCAACCTCCACTTCCTGGGTTCAAGCAATTCTGCTGCCTCAGTCTCTCAAGTAGCTGGGATTATAGGTGCCTCCGACCACATCCAGCTAATTTTTTGTATTTTTAGTAGAGATGAGGTTTCACTATTTTGGCCATGCTGATCTTGAACCCTGACATTGTGATCTGCCCACCTCAGCCTCCCAAAGTGCTGGGATTACAGGCGTGAGCCACTGCGCCCGGCCTCTTTCTATCCTCTAAAAATTTTCTAATGTAAAGTTTTTTAGAAAATTTGTGACTCTGAATTGTTTTGTTTTCTCTGAGTATATATGCATATTTAAATTCCCAATGTTTTGTCTACTGACTTTTTATTATTATACACTTCTCATTTTATAAATTCAACATGTTAAAATTATCTCTGGGGATATTAACCTTTCTTATTTAAAATACATAATATTTTTATAAAATCTATTATAAATCTATTATCTATTTACTAATAAAATAAATACATTTATTTTTATAAAACTATTTATCTTGTTTATATGGAGACATTTTAACAATTTGTTTATTATGAACTTTTTCTCATATTTTGCAATCTTTGCCTTTCATCTTTGAATATGAACAAAGCTATCCCTAAACGTTGTGTACATGTATGTTTCTTATAGTGAATAAGAAAGCCGACAGTGTTTCTAATGTCACTAAATATCAGCATTAACTTGCAGAGTATCTTCCCCAGTTTGCTTTAATCATTTGTTCAATATATCTGGAAAATTTATTTGTTAGTTATTCTAGAGAATAAACACCTGATTGACAAAATGTCTGGAATCCTGGAAGGAGAGCTGGTAATTTAGTCTGTCACAACATACAGAATCAATTTTCAATGCCTTTTTAAATTTTGTGTCTGGTCCTTAAGTGCGCTATCTCTCACTTGCATCCTCTTTCTCTCTCTCTCTCTCCACCTACCTCCCTCTCTCTCACTACCTCCCTACACACACAAACACACACACACACTTTTTATAACTTTTATTTACTGTTTCCCTTAAAATTAAATTATGCTAAAGTTTGTTGGTTGCTCATGAACTCTTCTTATGCTGGTTGTTTTAGTAGTGTTTACTTACTTTCCATACCATTGGTATTAGTCATTACTATTGTCTAACAAATACTTCTCATTTTCTTTCTAAATACGTGGTAGGACAATACTTGTTTGCACTTTTGGATTTATGCATTGGCTAGTGAAATAAAAACAGGAGTATGAACATATTTATTGAGACTGGTAAATCATAATTTATTTCCTCTTAAACATGCTACAATTTGTAGCAGTAATATCATTATTGCTGAAATAAACTGGTTTCAAGGACTTTGTTCATGAAGATGATTAAAATATATTCTTGTTCTTTGGGAATTCACTAATAAAAAAGCCATTAGTCAAATAAGTGATCATTAATCTCTTATACATGATGGTGGAAAAAATCCTAAAATTTAGTCCTAAGTGTATGTATCATGGAGAATCAGATAAGGCTGAGCATATTTGACAAATTGTGGGTATATTCAATATGCACAAATGCTAATACATTTACTGTGGATGATTTTACTCTAGAAGAGAAAAAGTAATAAAACACATTGAATATTAAAACTCTGATCATAGAAAATGAAAAAAATCAACCAAAATATAGAATACAACACTATGTCATTTAGCTATGCCTTTAGCCAAAGTATGTCCATGTCTTATGAATAAAGATAGTTTTGGAAAAAGTTAAATTCTGAGTTATAAAAATATATTTAATATATGATGATCTAAATAACAACATTTTAGGACTCCTGTAAGAAATTATAATGAGGAGAGGATGCAGGTATTTCTTAAGTTACCACAGAACTGATTGCATCAGCAGTTGGATAAACTAAATATGCATCAGCAAGTTAGAGAGATCTTTCTCAGAAGTTTTTGATGGAATCAATAATTTTTCACCCTCTATTAGGAGTAAGAAATAGAGACAAGTAAAATGTGGCAGACACATGGGAATTACATAACTAGTTTCTGAGGATATTTGTTCTTATATTTTCAACAAATGTAAGTACCAAGCATAGGAAAAATGCTAGGATTTGGTATATGCACTATTAATAGAATGCATTATTTGCACATAGGAGCTTAACATCTATTGGCTGATAAAAAACAACTTAGATCAGCAATTAAAGTTATCTTTAATAAGTGCTATATTGGTGCATGCACACTTTGTGCCACTCCAAGAAAACTGTTAAAAATACTACCAGCTGGAGGTTATTTGCAAGACGCTGGATTCCTTCAATAGGAACTGAGCAAATTCAGTGAAATATTATTGCTTTATAATATAGGTATATTGCTTTATTTTAAAGCAAAAATAATACTTCCAAGATGAGAATAAGTGTTTGTACACATGAGCCTTATTTAATAGATTACATATTTTCATATTCTGCACACTGAATGATATCATTTGGCTGTGTCCCCACCCAAATCTCATCTTGAATTATAATCACCATAATCCTCACATGTCATGGGAGGGACCCGGTGGGAAGTAATTGAGTCATGGGGGCAGTTTCCCCCATGCTGTGCTTGTGACAGTGAGTAAGTTCTCATGAGATCTGATGATCAATTAAGTGTGTGGCATTTTCCATGATGGCATTCATTCTCTTTCCTGCTGCCCTGTGAAGAGGTACCTTCTATCATAATTGTAAGTTTCCTGAGGACTCCGCAGCCATGTGGGAGTGTGAGTCAATTAAGCCTCTTTTCTTTGTAAATTACCCAGTCTCAGTTATTTCTTCATAGTACTGTGAGAACAGACTAATACAGTAAATTGATACCAGGAGTGGGGTGCTGATGTAAAGACACCTGAAAATGTGGAAGCAATTACGGAACTGGGTAACAGGCAGAGGTTGGAACCATTTGGAGGGCTCAGAAGAAGATAGAAAAATGTGGAAAATTTTGAAACTTCCTAGATACATGTTGAATGGCTTTGACCCAAATTCAGATAGTAATATGGACAATGAAGTCTAGGTTGAGGTAGTCTCAGATGGAGATGAGGAACTTGTTGTGAACTGGAATAAAGGTGACACTTGCTATGATTGAGCAAAGAGACTGGTGGCATTTTACCCCTGCTCTGGAGATCTGTGGAACTTTGAACTTAAGAGAGATGATTTAGGATATCTGGCAGAAGACATTTCTAAGCTGCAAAATGTTCAAGAGGAAGCAGAGCATAAAAGTTTGGAAAATTTGCAGCCCGGTGAGGTGACAGAAAACAAAAACCCATTTTATGGGGATAAATTCAAGTTGGCTGCAGAAATTTGCATCAGTAACAAGGAGCAGAAATTTAATCACCAAGACAATGGGGAAAATGTCTCCAGGCCTTGTCAGAAACCTTCACAGCAACCCCTCCCATCACAGGTCTAGATGGCTAGGAGGAAAAAAATGGTTTTGTGGGTCAGGCCCAGGGTCTCCTCACTCTGTGCTGCCTCAGGACATGGTGCCCTGACACTTAGCTGCTTCAGTTTCAGCCATGACTAAAAGAGGCCAAGGTACAGCTCACGACATTGCTTCTGAGAATGCAAGCTGCAAGCCTTGGTGGCTTCTATGTGGTTTTGGGCCTGTGGATACATAGAAGTCAAGAATTGAGTTTTGGGAACCTCTGCCTAGATTTTAGAGGATGTATGGAAATTCCTAGATGTCCAAGCCGAAGTTTGCTGCAGTAGCAGAGGCCTCATGGGGAACCTCTGCTAGTGCAGAGTAGAAGGGAAATGTGAGTAGGAGCCACGACACAGAGTCTCCACTGGAGAACTGCCTAGTGGAGTTGTGAGAAGAGGACCATACTCCAGAACTCAGAATGGTAGATCCACTGACAGCTTGCACTGCGTACCTGGAAAAGCCACAGGCACTCAAAGCTAGCCATGAAGGCAGCTGGAATAAGGGCTGTATACTGAAAAGCCATGGGGGTGGAGCTCTCCTCTTACATCAGCATGACCTGGATGTGAGATTTAGAGTCAAAGGAGATCATTTTGGAACCTTAAGGTTTAATGACTACCCTACTGGATTTCAGATTTGTAAGGGTCCTGTAGCCCCTTAGTTTTGGCCAATTTCTCCAATTTGGAATGACTGCATTTACCTAGTGGCTGTACTCCATTGTATCTAGGAAGTAAGTAACTTGCTTTTGATTTTACAGGCTCATAGGCAGAAATAACTTGCTTTCTCAGCTGAGACTTTGAATTTGAACTTTTGAGTTAATACTGGAATAAGTTAAGACTTTGGAGGACTGTTGTAAAGATATGATTGTGTTTTCAAAAGTGAGAATATGAGACTTGGGAGGAGCCAGGGATGAAAGCATATTGTTTGGGTCTGTCCCCACCCAAATTTCATCTGGATTGTAATTCCCACAATCCACATGTGTCATGGGAGGGACCCAGTTGGAAGTAATTGAATCACAAGGGAAGTTTGCCCCATGCTGATCTCATGATAGTGAGTGAGTTATCATGAGAACTGATGGTTTTATAAATGTCTGGCATTTCACCTGCTAGCATTTATTATCTCTCCTGCTGCCCTGTGAAGGGGTGCCTTCCACCATGATTGTAAGTTTCCTGAGTCCTCCCCAGCCATGCAGAACTGTGAGCCAATTAAACCTCTTTTCTTTATAAACTACCCAGTCTTGTGTATTTCTTCATAGCACTGTGAGAACAAATAAATACACTGGATCTAATAATGATTCTCTATCAGCTTGTTATATAGTGTAATGGATCTTTTAAATTCTTAGTTATTGGAATTCTTAGTTGATTGTGTGTGTGTGTGTGTGTGTGTGTGTGTGTGGGTGTGTGTATGTTTCAATGTTTGTCCTAAAGCAATATATCCTAAGCAATATTGTTGCCAGGCCAGGTTTTTTAGAATATAGATTTATGTGATTAAAGGAGTCATAACTGTGTTCATATTTCTATTATCTCAAAACAAAATAAGTTACACTAAATGACTAAAAAGTGAGGATTATTTTTATGCATCCTTAAAGATGTGAAAGGTGTATGAAACATGATTCTAACAGTGTTTTGCTTTTGTTTTGTTTTGGTATATAGAAAGTCACACTTGAAGATGTATCAATCCTTCCTCTCCTTACTACCCCATTCTAATTATCTCCACCTTCCCTCTTTTTTTTTCTTTCCTAATCATTTTTTATAAGTAATCAATTTGTTAATTTTGGATTTCTTCTTTCTGTATTTTTTGTGCAAAGATATGCATGTAACTTTTGTATATTTTTCCACATGAAGGATTTCACTAAAGTTTTTCACTATTTTTTTCTATTTTTTCATGTGCTGGAAATCACTTTATATCAGTTCATGGAGACCTTTGTGGTCCATTTTAAAGCAACTCTATATTACAAATACATCATAATGTGTGTATTCACTCTCTTATAAATGGGCATTTAGTTTGGCTTCAGTATTTTACAATCACAAACAAGAGTACATACATGTGTTTATATGTATTTTCATATTTTTGGATATGTATTATTAGGATAGGTGCCAAGAAGTTTAGATTGTTGAGTCAAAAGTTAAGTCGACATGTGCTTTTGCTATGATTGCCAAATGTCTCTCCTGAGAAGTTGTATCAGTTTGCATACTTACCAGCAATTATAAGAATGCCTATAATCCTGCAGACTCACAATCATAATATGTTGTCATATTTTAAACTATTTACCAGTCCAACAACTGGGAAATGAAATCTCAGTGTTGTTTAACTTGATTTTTCTAATTATGATTGAATTTGAACATCATGCTTGATAGCCATTTTTCTTATTACCTTGAATTTAAGTATTATCTGTTCATCTTTCCTCCTATGTTTCTATTATTTCTCTACAAGATAGTTGTCAATTAATCATTATTGATTAATTATCTAGGTCATTACAGTAAAATTTTTGGTATTTAGAAAGTCTTGCATTTTTTTTTATTGGTGTATTAGTTTTCTATAGCTTCCATGACAAATTATCATAATTTAGTGTATGAAAACAACACAAATTTATTATTCTAAAATTCTGTAAATGAGAAGTTAGATTCAAGTATCACTGGGCTAAACTCAGATTGTTATCAAGCCGCATTCCTTTCTGGAAACTATAGTGGAGGATCCATTTCCTGATTCTTCAGTTTCTTGACAGAATTTACTTCCTTGTGGTTGCAGGACTGAGTTCCCAGTTTCTTTACTAGCCATAGACTGGGGCTTGTTCTCAGCTTCTAGAGATTGCCTCATTCTTTGACTCACGTCTCCCTTCTTCCATCATTGAAGTCAGCAACAGCTGGTCAAGTCTTTCCTACACCTCACCTCTCTAAAATACTTTTGTGACTTCCTCTTCCAGTTTCTAAGATTCGTGTATTATATTCTGCGCAGACAATACAGGATAATCACTCTATCTCAACATCCTCCCAAAATTATAATATCTGCAAGTCCTTTTTACCATTAAGATAACACTCACAAATTCTAGAGTAGGTTTTGGATATCTTTGTGTGGCCATTGATCTGTCTACTACAATTTGTTATGTTGGTATATACATCATTTTTATGTCCCTAGTTGCTTTTCTTATTTGGTCATTGACTGTATATCTTGTCAGATTTTTAAAAGTACGTTCATGGTCTTCATTATCACTTAACATGTGTATGTTACCTATGTAATGCTATTCCTAAATTATTCTTTCCTTTTTTCTTCTCCTCTCATTTGTTTTCACTCATTTGCATTATTTCTATTTTATCACAATACATGACACTTTTAAATTGGTCTTCTACCTTCATGTCATCTTCATTTTGGTTCCATATGTCACTATATGTATATAAACATGCTAAGTATAATTTTTTGCCTCCTGAGTATCTGGTACTACAGGCACGTACTACCACACCTGGCTAATTTTTGTATTTTTTGTAGAGATGGTGTTTCATCATGTTGCCCAGACAGATTTTTTTTTTCAATTGACTTGATATTTGAAGGATAGCTTAGCTAGAAATAAAATACTTAATTCACACATTGTTTCATCTATATAAAATGTATAGTCTATTTTTGTCTTGTTTTGTATGTTGATTTTGCAAAGTTTGATGCTAACATAATTCTTTTGTAACATATCTATATTTTTGTTTTAAGACCAGGAAGATTGCATCTTTATATTTGAAAACAAAAAGTTTTACTCAGAGACCATTGCTTTAGGTTGATTTTGGGTAATCTGGAACCCTTGTCAACTTTCAGATTCTGATAAATTTTTATAGATTACAGTGATAAATATTAGCTTTGTTCTTTTGTTTTTCTTCTTCAGGAACTGGTAGGATAAAATGTCATTCCTTCTTTGCCTGCTTCTTTCATTCTCTTGGTTGTTTTCCTACCTTGCTTCGACATAGTGTATTAAATTTTCATTTGCGTGTATTCTCCATTGGATACCTTCTAATTTATTCTTGATTTCTAATGTTATTCTGTGTTTCCTTACATTTCATTTCTAAATTAAATAAAATATTTTCTCACTTATTTCTACTTTTTGTTCATATTTGTTTTTGTTTGTTTTAAAGTTTATGGTACACGGTAATTTTTAATATCTTCAAATACTCATTGAATATACTTAATTCTGTTTGATTAGTAGACCTACCATTTATATTTTTATGAATGTTACTCCAAAGGATACTTTTCCTCATTTGCTTTATATGAACATTTGTTACCTGATTTTCTGCAATACAATTTTCTATGAGTTTTATTTTTTTATTCATTTTATGATATTGAGGAGTTTTTCATGATTTGTAATTTAATAACCTACTTTTCTGAGAATTTATTAACATCCAGGATCTTTAGAAGAGTTGTTTCCTCTGGTGATAGGAGATGAGTTGTTGATTGCTCATCCTCTGATTTTGTGGTGATGTTTTGCCTTCCATCACACCAAATGTTTTGTTTTGTCTTCTTGCATCTTCACCATCTATTTGCCAGATGGTGGTTCCTCCTTCTCTTTCTCTCTTTTTCTCATCCAGAAGCTATGTATTCAGAAGACTATTTGTTTGTTTGTTTGTTTATTTGTTGTTTGTTTGCTTTACAGAGAGAGTCTCACTTTGTTGCCCAGGCTGGAGTGCAGTGGCATAATCTTGGCTAACTGCAACCTCCACCTCCCAGGTTCAAGTGATTCTCCTGCCTCAGTAGAGGTGGGATTTCACCATGTTGGCCAGGTTGGTCACGAACTCCTGACCTCAAGTGATCTACTTGCCTTGGCCTCCCAATGTCAGAAGACTATTTATTTAAAATCATGGTTATTCTTCAAATTAGGCTGGGCATAGTTTGTTCCTTTAAATCAAGTAAGTAGAAGTTCAAGAGATCTATTGTACAACATGGTGACTAATAACAATATATTCTAATTTGGCAAAATGCTAAGAAAATAGATTTTAAGTGTTCTTGCCACAAAAAATGATAACTGTGTAAGGTGATGCACAGCTGATTCCACTGTGATTCCACCACTATATTTTAAAATCATGTAGTACTTAGTAAATATATACAATTTTATCTATCAAATAAAAAAGAAAATAAAATATTGTCTAAAAAGAAAGACAAGTCACTAATTAAAAGAGACAGATTTTGTTGGGAAAAGAAATCAGGTAAGTAGAGTTTGACCTTTTAATTCAATAACATAGCCTGTTTTATGACAATTATCTCTTATACCCTACAGCCTACTTTTATATGGTTTCTGTATTTTGGTAATAAATATTCCTTCCATATTCTTCCTAGACAATATATATTGCTTTTCAATATTAGTGTTGAATAGATTAAATAATCAAATTGTCAAATACCTTACAGAGCAAATCAAAGCTGTCATTTTACAATGTTTTTAATTCTTTCTAAATGTTTTGCTATTTAAAAAATGTGTATAATTTAGGAAAAGGAAAATGAAAGAGACTGCAGACCAAAATGTTAGGGTAGCTTTTGCCTAGAAGTGAAGTAAATTGTCAGTAGAAATAATTTTTTAGAGTTAGGAATAAAATTGGGAATCTAGGAAGATCTAAAAATAACAATTAGTGTTTATATTATATAAGTTTTCATTTATATTAACATTATATTCATTACATTTCATGTGTTTTTCTTTTATATTATGAAAGTTTTCATTTATATCATTTATATTTCATTTATATTAAACAATTAGTGTTTATATTATGCAAGTTTTCATTATATATTGTTTTCATTTATGTTATATTACATTAAACACTGAGTTTTGTTACTTCATGTAAGTCAAAATGTAGATTTTCAAAGTGCTGTTTTGTTTCTTACAAAAAATTCGGTGTCTAATTAATAATAGACTATGTTCCTGATAAAAGTAAATACCAAATATGACCATCCACAGATAGGTACACAGAGATGCACAGATAGGAGGCACCACAAGATTCTTAGATTCTTTCGTTGTTAGCATTTCAGAATAAGAAAACTAACGTACAACAAATTAAAGAAAGATGGTTCTAAATCTAGTTAGTTGACACAGAGAAGGTTGTATTTTGTCAAGTGAAATACTTTTCCTGTATATTTAGAGTAATAGATTAAAGGAAATAAAGAGCCCCTGCTATGTTTTGTCTTGCTTTTCTTTCCCTTAGTTTTCTCAGAGTGTAAGAATGTTTTTAAAAGAGGCATCTGAAATAATTGGTGTTAGGATCTGCTACTAGTGAATGACCCACCCATGTTGTGGTTGCTATAAAAAAGACTTTTAAAAAATACAAATGAAGAACGAAGGCACAGGTCACTCCATTAACATCATTATGTACTGTAGCTGCCAGCTGCTCTGGTTAAAATTAAAACACTTTATTCCTTAAATGCATCATCCTATTTTATTAGGCAACATGATGACTTCTCAGAGAAACAGTATCTGCCCCTGAGTGACTTACTCAGTGGATCTATGGAACAATTATGAGTGAGAACAAAGATACTCACATTTTTAACTTTTAAGAATTATTGATTACTTTTTTGAATGATTAATAATAACTTTGTTTTTTTTTTTCTCTCTCTCTCTTTTTTTCACCAAATGCTTGCTTCTCCCACAAAACTCAGTAGAAAGAACCTAGTAGTGGTATGTGAAGGTCCTTAGCTTGTGTGGGTGGGTTTAGAATTTTAGAGTCATATACCAATCTGATTTTCATATTTTAAATGACAATAAACACAAAAGAAAATAAAGAATTTTAAACAGAACTAATTCAAATGAGAGACTCATAGGATCTATACTTCAAACAGATGTTGGTAATACAGACAAAAATTAACCACGATTAGCTAAGACACATAACAGAACCAATAAATCAACTGGTTCAAAAACAAAGAAAATGCAATGCAAGAAAGAACAAAGTATAAAACTTCCATTTGCAAGCACTATGATTAATGTGGTTTGTGCACATGGAGTTAATTGTTTGGCATTATTAAAGGCAAAGCTCGTGAATGAAGGGTTAACATTTTAAATTATAATGAAGGAAGAATTAATTGAACATTCCTTGAGTTTCTCCCATTTTATAAAGTGATTTTTTTTTTCAATTTTTTACCATCTGTTTGTCTTTCTTCCAGACTATAACGTGACGTGTTGATTGAATCTTGCCATTCAGATAGAATTCTTTTCCTGTTTTGTTCTTCAAAAATGGCTAACTTTATACTTTTAAGTTAGAAATAAAATTACTTTCTTACCTGGAAATCCTAGTTCACCATTCAAAGAGAAAATAAGGAAAACCACTGATGAGGAAAACTAGATATTTAAAATGTATATAAATGCAAATTGAAACAGATATACAGCCAGAGCTGCAAGCTGATTTTCATTAAAACTTTTAGGGACATCTCACCTTTCAGTCCTCGTCATCACCTAAAAGCTGCCCCATGCCACAAACATTTAGCAATATAAATGTCAGAAAAATTTTTAACTAAGAATATAAAAGTATTAACCCTGAAATGGAATGCCATTAAACACATTCTTTATTCTCTAGTCTTACTTGGGATTAATAATACCTGTCCTATGTCCCATAGAATAGTCGTGAGTACTGTATAAAATACTGTATATCAAAAATGAAACTACAGTGCACTCTATTACTACAAAGCGTCATTTTTATTTTTATTGTCTAAGTTTTTTGTTATATTTTATATGGTGAAACTATGATGCTATTAATCAAAAGAGAAGGCAGGGACGGGAAGACTGTGCATAAAATCTGCCAGAAATAACAAAGGCTCTTCGTAGTCCCTCCCATAGATTCAGTAAAGTCTAATTCTTGTAAATGTCACTCATATCCACACATACCCACTGCCCCTGCCCCTGAATACAGGCCATCAGTAAAGTGATAGTTATGCCACTTTTGAGCTCTCTAGGTCTTTAATAGGTTTTCAGATCACATTTTAAAATTTGAGATCAGAGGAAGGCCATCATAGTTTCAATTCACTCCACAGTGAATTGAAATGTCTCATCGAGTGTAATGATTGTTATGACAGCAGTGACTAAAACAAAAGGTACTTTTTTAGTACATATGTCCTTTCCAACTCAGTGAAGGGCAGATAATCTCCACAAGTTGAAACTATTTGTTACGTTTAAAAAGGAGGCCCTAAATATTTGCCAAATGATATTATCAAAGTAATAAGAACTTTATAAAACAGCATTACCAGGGTGCAAATATTGACTGCAAGATATAAATTTTCGACTTTTGTCAAAGCAAATTTATTCAATATTTCTAACTTTCTTTTAAAAGATACCTTTCTGCCTCTCCTCCTGTTACTCTTTGTATATATGAGATTAGGTTTTTCTAAGGTCAATTTGGGCCTGTCTCATTCCTCTGTTATCACAGTGTAAGTTCATATTAGTCATCCCTACACACTCAAATCCTAAATATTGAATGTTACATAGTTAGCATCAACAAATATTGGTTGGATTATATTGGATCCAACATAATTGTCATCCATATATATGGATAATAAATGTAATATATATTTATTAGATAATTATAAACTTCAAGAATGTGAGCCTTATACATTATGCCTTTTGAGCAAAAGATGAAAATATACTGATTTTCATGACTGAAAGCTGCCATGCTCAACTATTGGAACTATTTGAGATTTTAAAAGTTCCCTGAAAATGACTATCAGCAAATCCATTTCTTGCAATAACTCTCTTCTTCCATATTGCTGTTCCAGTTGCTGACAGGTGATCTATCATTTTACCTCAAAATACTACAGTGACAGTGAAAATTGCTAGCTGAAGCACTAGTATAATGAAAAAAGAAAAAGGAAAAGTGAATATATAGAGTTTGTGAGTTTTCTAGTTGTAATGCCACTTCTCCTTGAAGTGGCATTCTTCACTTCTTGAAGTGCCGACATTCTTGAAATGCCGACATTCTTCTTGAAGTGCCGACATTCAAGGAAGTATAAATTAGATTTAAAAATTACACTACTAAATAGTCTTTATAATGGATAAGCAGGATAACTTATCTCACTTATTCTTAATATTATTTTAGCACATTTGATTTCCCAGTACAATAGTTTTACAAAGGTAAACACCTTACTTTTTCTGTACAGTTTAGTATTCATTCACAAAAAAAACTGCAAATTATTCTTGTACTTTTCTTATTCACTATTGCTACAAAAAATCTGTCTATTATTGATATTACTACAGTTGAAATTTGCTACTAGTATTACCATTTCATTACCTATTCATCTGAAAAATGTTCTAAATTACATCAGGACAGATTCATTAAAAATTAGTTTTATATTTTAAGATACCGAAAGCATTTCAAATACAAACAATTCTTATGTATATTTCAGAAATGTAGCTGGAAACTAGTTGTACTTATACTGGAATTTATCCTAAAACAGATTCAACTGAAGAAAATCAAAGATCAGTAAGTCCGAAAACAAAGCATAAATACAGCACCGAAAAATTGAGGGCAGATTTGTTGTCATGTGATTCTTAGCCTAAATTCTTTTTCTCACTATTTTAAGCTGTTTGTATTTCAGTCTACACCATTCTACAATGGGGATTATATTGACATCATGTTGAGTGAGTCCCCAAAAAGCATTTTTCCTTGTACCTTTCCAATAGTCTATGTTTTTAACTTTCAGATTCTGGTGGTTATAGGAAGATGATTCTATTTTCTTTCCAAGCATGGAGCATGTGAGAGAGACTTGACAAATTACTTCATCTTATCCCCTATCCATATATATGACCCAAGCGGTCCAATCCAGAATGAGTCAGGACACAGGCTTAATACGTGGGGGCAAAAGGCACTGCCACTCTATGTAGTTGTACTGAGGCCATTACCACTGCTGATATTTGTTGTTCTTAGAGCCAGCCTGAGAAGGCACTGGAAAAAGGCAGAGCCCAGAAATTCCCAGGGGAGGATTTAATGCTAGTGAAACCCACCCTACTTCTAAGCTTTTTATTGGTTCAATTATTTGTAGCAATAAATTTCCTCTATTTCAGATTATTTGAGGTGGATTTTCACAGACAGCTGGTCCCCAACTTACAATGGTTTGACCCAACAATTTCTCAACTTTATGATGTTGCAAAAGTAATACACATTCAGCAGGAACTGTACTTGATTTTGGATTTCGACATTTTCTCATGCTAGCGTACTGTACTCTCACAATGCTAGGCAGGTACAGCAAGCTGCAGCCTCCAGTCAGCTATGCAATCCCAAGAGTAAATAATCCATGCTTTACAGCATATTGTGCTTATTGTATTGCCAGATGATTTTGCCAAACTGTGGGCTAATGTAAGCATTCTCTTCATGTTTAAGTAAGCTAGGCTAGGCCAAGCTATGATGTTTGGTAGGTTAGGTATATTAAATGCATTTTCAATTTACAATGGATTTATCAGGACATAGCTTATGTAAATGGAGGATCATTTGTGTTCATAACATACCCCCAATTTGGGGAAAATAATTCCTCCAGTCTATGGGTTTTAAGGTTTAGCAATATAGGTTGACAATCTATCTCTAAAATGTCTGAGGGCAAGTGTGCTTTAAATTCAGAGTTTTCCATTTATAAACAAAAGATGCAATGCATATACTGCATAATTGAAGGCAACACGGTCAGAAATATCTGTGACAGTAACCAGTAATTCAACTCATTAATATTTCTGCTGCAAGATGTATAAACACTCACAATTAGAAAGATTTTCTAAACAAAGAACTACAAATAGACCATTTGTAGATTGCTCATATCAGGCTTTACTAAAAACTACAATTTGAAGAGAAAACTGGATGCAGAGCTCTTTGGATTTTAGATTTTCAGTTAAGGGTATGCATACATTTCCTTTCTTTTTATACTATATATGTAAAAAATACATTGTGTGTGTACAGGTATGTAAATTTTATGTCATAATATAGGTTCTTATTTGCCTTATAAAAATTATTTTGTTAAATTAATTACTGGTGTTACAGAATGCTTTTTTATGAGATAGAGTTTATAGTCAAAATATATTATCATCATAATCATCATAATCAACATCATTCAAAGGTTTAATTTTATGATCTTACTCTGCCACATTTCTCAAATGTAGTTAGACTGAATTAAGAATAAATTTTTCTGAAATGTAAATAAATGCATTTTTCATGAAATACATTTTAAATATTATTTTAATTATTAAAGTAATAAATTATATTTGTGGGTTATATAATTTATTATTTTACTATTTATAATAAAATATATGGGTATATAATAGGTGTGTATATTCATGGAGTACATGTGATATTCTGATACAGGCATACAATGTATGATAATCATAGCAGGGTAACTGGTGCATCCATTACCTCAAGACTTTATCTTTTCTTTGTGTCAGAAAGATTCCAATTCCACTCTTTTAGTGAAAGTATAGAATATTATTGTTGACTGTAGTAAGCCTGTTATGCTATCAAATACTAGATCTTATTTGTTCTACCTAATTATATTTTTATAATCATTAGCCATCCCTACTTTTTCCACCACCGCTCCCCCCCACTCCCCACCCCACAGCTACCCTTCCCAGCTTCTGGTAACCATATTCTGCTCTCTATTTTGATGAGTTCAATTGTTTTCATTTTTAGCTCACACATGAGTGAGAGCATGCAAAATTTGTCTTTCTGTGCCTGGCTTATTTCGCTTCACATAATGTCCTCCAGTTCCACCCATGTTGTTGCAAATGATAGAATTTCATTTTTTATGGCTGAATATTTCATGATGTATACGTACTACATTTTCTTCACCCATTTGTCTGTTGTAGGACACAGGTTGACACCAAATGTTGGCTATTTTGAATATTGTGTCAGTAAACATGGGAGGGTAGATATCACTTTGATATACTGATTTCCTTTCTTCTTAATGTTTGCCTAGCAGTGGGATTGCTGCATCATATGGTAATTCTATTTTCAGTTTCTTGAAGAAGCTCCATACTGTTCTTCATAGGGAATGTACTAATTTACATTCTCACCAATGACCATTTTTATGTCTTATTTTAAGAAATGTCTATTTTAGATCTTGTTTTTTTTTTTAGAAGTTTCATAGTTTGAGGTTTTAGATTTAAGTCTTTAATCTATTTTGATTTAATTTTTGTATGTGGTGAAAGATGGTCTAGTTTCACTATTCTGCATATAGATATTAACTTTTTCAAGCACCATTTATTGAAAAGACTGCTTTTTCCCTAATGCATGTTTTTGACACCTTTGTCAAAAATCAGTTGGTGATAAATGTATAAATTTATATCTGGGTTCTCTATTCTGTTCTATTAGTCTATATGTCTGGTTTATGCCAGTACCATACTCTTTTGATTACTATAGCTCTGTAGTATAATTTGAAGTGAGGTAATGTAATTCATCCAGTATTTTTTATTTTTAGGGGGATTTAGGATAATTTTGACTATTCTGAGTCTATTGTGGTTCCATATAAATTTTAAGATTATTTTGTATATTTCTGTGAAGAATGTCATAGGTATTTTTATAGGAATTGTATTGAATCTATGGTTTGCTTTGGGTAGTATGGACATTTTATAAATATTAGTTCTTTCAATCCATGAACATGGAATATCTTTTCATTTTTCATGCATTTTCTTCAATTTCCTGCATCCATGTTTTTGAGCTTTTATTATAGAGATCTTTTGCTTTTTAATTAAGGTTATTCCTAGGCTTTTTATTTTATTTGTAAGTGTTCCAAATGGGATTACTTCCTCGATTTCTTTCACTTT
Source organism: Colobus angolensis palliatus (assembly GCF_000951035.1). Classification (NCBI taxonomy): domain Eukaryota; kingdom Metazoa; phylum Chordata; class Mammalia; order Primates; family Cercopithecidae; genus Colobus; species Colobus angolensis. Next base: position 1,070,235 of record NW_012121154.1, on the reverse strand, counting down.
TGGCACATAGAAATGCTACTAATTTTCGTATGTTGATTTTGTATCTTGTAACTTTACTAAATTTATCAGTTCTAATAGAGTTTTGGGTGCAGCTTTAGGTTTTTCTAAACGTAAGGTCGTGTTGTCTCCATCTGGGACTTCCAGTGCTATATTGAATAACAATGGATTAAACTGAGCATCCTTGTCTTGTTTCCGCATATTAAAAAGAAAGCCTAAGAGTTTTTCCCCGTTCAGTGTGATACTTTCTATGTGTCTATTGTGCATGGCTTTGATTGTGTTGAGGTATGTTCCTTCAATACCCAGTTGGTTTTAGAGTTTTTATCATGAAGGGATGTTGGATTTTATCGAATCCTTTTTCAGCAACAGCTAAAATTATCATTTGGTTTTTGTTCTTCTTTCTTTTGATATGATGTATTACACTGATTTGCATATTGTGAACTACCTTTACAGCTCTTGATGCATTCAACTCGATCAAAATGAATCATCTTTTTATGTATTGTTGAAATTTGTTTGCTAGTATTTATTGATAAGTTTTCCAACAATGTTCATTGCAGATATTAGTCTGTAGTTTTCTTTTTTGGTTGTGTCTTTGCTTTTGGTATCATGGTAATACTGGACTCATATAATTAGGCTAAAAGTATTCTCTCTTACCTCAGTTTTCAGAATAGTTTGAGTAGAATTGGTATAGTTTCTCTTTAAATGTGTGGTAGAATTCCACAGTGAAGCCATTATGAAGCCATCAGATTCTGGGCTTTTCTTTGCTGGGAGACTTTTGTTAAAGCTTGTATCTTGTTATCTATTATTGGTCTTTTCGGGTTTTGTATTTCCTTATAGTTCGATAGGTTGTATATGTCTAAGAATTTATGCATTTCTTCTAGGTTTTCCAATTTATTGGCACATAGTTGCTCATAGTAGTCTCAAATGATCCTTCAAATTTCTGCAGTATCACTTGTATTGTCTCCTTTTCCATCTCTGATTTTACTGATTGAGGTCTTCTCTCTTTTTCTCTTAGTTCAGGCTACAGATTGTTAATTTTGTTTAACTTTTCAAAAACCAACTTGTTTTTCATTGATCTTTTGTATTTTTTGTTCCAATTTTGTTCATTTCTGCTCTGATCTTTAATATTTCTTTTACTACAAATTTTGGGTTTGGTATTCTCTTATATTTCTATCTCTTTAAGACATACGGCTAGTTTACTTATTTGAAGTTGTTACTGTTTTTTGATGTTGTCACAGTGTTATAGCCTTCTCTCTTAGTAATCTCTTACTTCTTTCTTGGTAAGAAACAGATTGTTTCATTTCCATGTGTTTGCACAGTTTCTAAAGTTTCTCTTATTCCTTATTTCTAGGTTGTTTTTTTTTTTTTTTCTCGGAGTCTCGCTCAGTTGTCCACACTGAAGTGGTGCGATCTTGGCACACTTCAAGCTCCCTCTCCCAGGTTCACGCCATTCTCTTGCTTCAGCCTCCTGAATAGCTGGGACTACAGGTGCCCACCACCGCACCAGGCTCATTTTTTATATTTTTAGTAGAGACGGGGTTTCACCATGTTATTAGCCAGGATGGTCTCACCTAATTTCTAGTTTTATCTCTTTGTGGTCAGACAAGATACTTGAAATGATTTTATGGTGCTTTTTGGAATTTTTAAAACTTATTTTGTGGCCTAACTTACGGTCTATACTTGAGAATGATACATGTGCCAGTAAGTTTTGTACCATCAGGTAATTTCTTATCGCTTGCTAACACACTTTTCTTTCAGATTGAAGAACTCCCTTTAACATTTCTTGTTAATACGGTCTTGTATTTATGAAATTCCTAAGCTTTTGTTATTTTGGGAAAGTCTTTATTGCTCCTTCATGTTTGAAGGCTATTTTAACTGAGTATATTATTATAAGACACAAGTGTTATATTCTTCAGAACTTTGAATATGTCGTGCCACTCTGTCCTGACCTGCAAGATTTCCACTGAGATGTCTGTTGTCAAAAGTATTAGAACTACTTTAACTGTTATTAGTTTCTTTTCTATTGCTGTTTTTAGAATCCTTTCTTTATCCTTGACCTTTAGTAATTTGATTATTAAATGCTTTGAGATAGTCTTATTTGGGTTAAATCTGCTTGGTGTTCTATGACCTTCTTAGATCTGAATATTGATATCTGCCTCTAGGTAGGCTGGGATTGATCTCTGTTGTTATTCATTTGAATAAATTTTCTACCCCAGTCTCTCTTTCTATCTTTTCTTAAGGCCAACAACGCTCAGATTTGCCCTTTTGAGCCTATTTCCTCGATCTTGTAAGGGTGTTGCATTCTTTGTATTTTTTCCTTTGACTGTGTGTTTTCAAATAGCTTATCTTCAAGCTCACTAATTCTTCCTTTTGCTCAATTAATTCTGCTACAGAGAGACTCTGATACATTTTTCAGTGTGTTAATTGAATCTTGTAGCTCCAGAATTTCTGCTAGATTTGTAAAAGCTATTTCAATCTCTTTGTTAATGTTTTCTAACTGTATTCCGAATTTCTTCTCTCTGTTTTGTTAATGTTTTCTGAACTTCCTCAAAACAGCTATTTTGAATTATCTGCCTGAAAGATCCCAAATCTCTGCTACTCTGGGGTTGATTCCTGGTGCCCTATTTACTTGATTTGGTAAAGACATGTTTTCTTGCATATACTTAATGCTTGTGGATGTTTGTTGATGTCTGGGCATGAAAAGTTAGGTATTTATTGAAATATTCACTGTCTGAGTTCTTCTGTACTTATCTTTCTTGAGAAGTCTTTTAAGTCTCAATTAAAAGGGAATTAAATATTGTTATCTAAGTCTTTGGTCACTGCAGGTGTATCTGCAAAAGGGGCACAACCAGTTCCTTAATGCTGCAAGTCTTGCAGACTCATGTACCCCTTGCGGGTTTAGGTAAGATCTTGGAGAATTCCCCTGATTACCAGGCAAATTCTCCTGTTCTCTTCCCTCATGATCCCCCACACTGAAAGGGTCTCTCTCTCTCTTCTTGTTGGACTGCCTTGAGTCAGGGGAGAATTGATATAAGCACTTCCTTGGCCACCATGGTCAGGATGCCCTGGGCCAAACCTGAACCCAGCACAGTACTGGGTTTCACCTCAGGACCATGGTGACTATTGCCTCACTACCACTGATGTTTATTCACAGCTCAAGGACTTTTTAGTCTGCAGTTGGTGAATCCTGCTAGGACTACTTTCTTCTGTTTAGCACAGCAGATTACCTGCTAGCCCAGGGTGCATCTAGAAATGCTGTCCAGGACCTATGGCCTGGAATCAGGGGCTTCACGAATCTTCTCTGTGCTTTAGTTTATTGTGGCCAAACTGATGCCCAAATTGCAAGACAAAGTTCTGTTTACTCTTCCCTCTCCTTTTCACAAACTGAAGTCTCTCCCTGAGCTACTCTGGGTGGAGTTGGGGGAGGGATGATGCAAGCACTACACTGTCTGCCACAACTGGGTCTTGCTTGGTCACTTGTACTCCAATTCCACTGGCTGTGAGCCCAGCACAGCACCCTTACTTGCCCAAGGACTGAAGATTTTGTGGCCTGATTGCTTTTTGAATTTATTTAGGACCCCAGGGCTCTTTATTTATTTCATTTTTTTTTATTTTTTGAGACAGAGTTTCGATCTATCATCCTGGCTGAGTGCAGTGGCATAATCTCAGCTCGCTGCAACCTCCACTTCCTGGGTTTTAAGCAATTTTTCTGCCTCAGCCTCCTGGTAGCTGGGATTACAAGTAAACGTCACCATGCCTGGCTAATTTTTGTACTTTCAGTAGAGACGGGGTTTCACCATGTTGGCTAGGCTGATCTTGAACTCCTGACCTTGTGATTTGCCTGAGTCGGCCTCCCAAAGTGCTGGGATTACAGGTGTTGAGTCACTGTGCCCGGTCTAGGACTCTTTGATCTGTGGGTGGTGGGGATAGCTGGAACTCTGGTTTCTACCACTGGGGTGGTGTATTCATCTCTGTCCAGGGCTAGTTTGAATGCTCCTTCTGTAGGAACTAGCAGAATTCTGCCCTGCATTGTTTTCTGCTGTGACAGGGCAGTTCTGAGTTCCAGTGCAAAGTCCCAGATTTGCTTCACTCTCACCCCCCCAAGTATGCAAACTCTCTTTCTCTGATTCTCTCTCCCCATGTTTCCAGGGTAGATGGGGGAGGGGTAGTATAGGCAACACGAGACTGTATTTACTACCCTCTTCAGTGCTTCTTTCCTTGATATAATGTTAAAACCAGGTACTGTGACTGTTCACTTGATTTTGACTCTTATGAAGGTGCTTATTTTGTTTGCGGATAGGTGTTCAATTTGGTGTTCCCACATGGGGAATGACTACTGAACCATTCTATTCTGCTATCTTGCTCGAAATCTCTCCTCTCTCCTGGTCAGATATATTTTAATTGGACACCTTCACTAGTGCTCTACTTCAACATAAAAACAAAGGGTGTTTAACACATCACTCTGCACTGCACTCCAGCCTGGGTGACAGAGCGAGACTCTGTCTCAAAAAAAAAAAAAAAAAAAAATTCATTCTGACATTCATCATGACAAGTAACTGAGCTCTTGGTGAACGTATGTGATGTCAGCATTATTCATTCTGTTTCTGGTGATAAAAACAATTAGTGCAAATTAATTCTGGTCAGACAAAAGTTTTCAGCAAATAAATATGATTTCTACTACTGGTTTTTATCATTAAAGTCATATGAAGTTTGCTAAAACAGATATAACACCCATGACATTGTTAAGAAAACTGACAATGAAGGAGTTAATATAGTATTCACTACATGATAAATAAAAGTAATTTTAATTCACCTCAGTTGTTTTTCTATTAGCTTTATTGATTACTTTTTGTAATTTATTCTGAATATTAAGGAATAATACCTCCTGATATCCAATTAGGATAAACAATATTTTAAAACAATTCTAAAACTATTACTTTATTAGATGGTCCCAAAAATCCTCTATTTTCATTTTTTTCATGTAAAGAAGCTAGTAAATAAAAAAATAAGCAGCAGTATACTTACTCTAAGTTTTTCTATTCTAAGTTTACATAATATTTGTGACCTATAAATTCAAAGTTTATCTTAAAAGACTGCAGTTATCATCACTGATAATATTAATACAGTTATATTTTAAATACATAATATTCTTCCTTTCAAAGCAATACAATGTCATCTACCTTGAAATTTTTCTACAAAATATAAAGTTTGCTTTTTGTGTATTTTTCTTTTTAGTTTAAGTCCTTTCTACTCAAATGTCTAGCATGATGACTATCTGTCATGTCATAATCTGCTGTAGCTACTCTGAGTAAAATATAAATGCATTGAATTACAAAGGGGGTCCATTAGATTTTCTGCAATGCCAGAGAATCAGGCAAAGCATCTACATAATCGAGAAAAATGACCAGATTACACCACTTGTCAGTCACCCTAAGGAACAATCTACTTCAGCTGCTGCTGGGCATAAGAATAATAGCTACTAGTATACCAATGCTACCGAGACTTTTGCCATTGCTAAATCTGAATTCTTGTGGTCTCTCGATGTCCACTACACTCATGATAATGGTTTCTGTGCAGTATCTCTTTTATGTCCCTCTCCTGCTCATCAAATCTCATGGGGATGTGTGTAAGCTGAAAAGTGTACTGAAACTGTAGAAAAAATGTTTAAAATGTCCTTAGTGGTCAAAAAGCAAGAGATGTTTTGTTCAAAATAATGAAATTTGATAGAGTTTTAGATTTTCATGAACCCTAAAAACGTTTTTTGAAAGGTATTGATGACATCATGGTGTCATAATGCTGAGAGTAGGCGTAGCAGCATAGTAGTGAGCGTATTAGCTATGAAACAGCCACATTAGTGGTGATGTCTGTGCAAAGATGGTGATGAGTGAGATGGTAATGCCATTAGTGATGACATGGAGAGTGAGGTGCTAAATGTGCTGTTCATGGACATCATTGCCCTTAGCTGAGACAACAATATCTTGGGTTTTAACACTGACAACTTTGTCATAGACATCAGTAGACTTAGCAGCAGCAACAAAACAGTTATTCTGACAGTTGTGCAGAATGATGCAGATTGTCCTCAGTGGTCAATGGCGAAAGAGTCTCCATGTTTTGCAAGGAGCGAAAGGTATATTGTCCATAGGGTAGGCAGAATTGCTGCAGAAAACAATTATTAGTACTTTAAATATGGAAGAGAGCTATTTCTTGATGAACCAATGGGAGACTTCTGTGAAACTCTAACACCATTTGGAAGAAAATTGAGGGAAATCTAAAGAACCCAACAAACAACTGATAATGAGATTCTATTCTAAACTGGAGGTATAGGAGGTTTAATGTTCACATTAATTTCAATGTTTTAAAGTAGCTGCATTCTCATATTGTGATAAAAATCACTAACAATAAATCACAGAATTAAATTTGTGTTTAATTTGGAAATGGTTAAAGTTTTCATGTAATTATTGATTTTTAATTTTTTAAATAAAATTGAATCTCACATGGGAGCCTAATTTAGAAAAGAGCTGACTGCAGAGCTGCTTTGGATGAAGCAGAATTTAGGGATGTGGAAAATATTATTCCCTCCATTCATTCCCATCTCTATTGGCTTTTTTTCTGCCCTCTCTCTCCCTTTCTCTTTCCCTTCCACTATCTCACCCTCTCCCTTTTCTCTCTTTCTCTTCTTATTCTCAAGTTTCTTGAATACTTCCCAGAAGCCTCTCTAAAAATTTGAAAAACAATGATATAATGGGTTAGAACTAGAGCCTCAAAAATGTAAACTGTCATTAGGAAGAGAGGAAGTATATTTGTTCTGTAGTGGAAGTGAATTCCAACTCAAAATAGAAAATAACTTTATAATTAACATAACTTTTTGAAAATGGAATAGATAGTTTCAGCAAATAAGTTTCAGCAAATAACTATTCCATTGTTCTTTATAAGTCAGATTTAGGGATTCAAAGTTAATGGAAGTAAATTATAACTCAATATAGAGAAGAATTTTATAATCTACAAAACATTCTGAAAATGACATAGGTGACTTCATTAGATTAATTTCCTGATGACTGAACATGTTCAGAGACTAGAAATTCACTACTAGTGTTCAAGGGAATTTAAATATCAGTGGAGTGATTGTCCTTAGAATTTATCATTAAACAGGATCATTCTCTACTTCATCTGCCAATCAAGCCTACAATAACTTCCTGCCATGAGCATCAGGTCAATTGGAAATTATTTTATAATTTTTCATATATCTTATATATTTTTTTAGATTCCAATGACATTATAAACTCCACATTGCTTTTTTCTTCTTTTATTCCATGAAGACCTTTATTTCTTTGAAATCGACACCTTTAAAAATAATAATTATTGTTTTCTAGATTATTCCAAGAAAAATAAACTGTAGGCAGAGGGAAAATATAAGTGTATTTACTCAAGTACACTGTACTGCATGTGCATACTTTTTATTTGTATGCAAGATCTTCCAAAGGAAGGATGAAATAACATTTGTGAGCAACATAAGATAAGCTAGAAAACGCTGAAGCATTAAATGATAACATCAACTTAATTTATAAACCAATTCAGGAACCACTTTAATTCTGAAAGTAATAGATACAGAGTTACCAGGTTACAAAAACACATTATGTCTTTCCTACTTTTGGAAGATAAGGATATTTTTTCTTCTGTGATTACACTGCATATTTTTTAGTAAAAATTGAAAACTCTAATTCCTTATGTACATCATCTTGGACTACTACAGTACATTTATTTTTTTGTGAAGTACTTTATAAAAATAAATGCCTTTTACATAAAAATATATTATTTATTTTATGTAAGAGATAAGAGGAAACATCGTAAGACAAAAGATTTGTGAAAGAAACATATAATGGAACAAACGTTCTACTTATTGACATATAACTTTTGTTGATTTAAATTACAACAATCTAACATTCTGTGATTGACATTGTTTCTTTGAAGTGGTCTTAACTCTGCCTTTAACCTTATTTCACAAAAAGTAAAAATTATCATAGTTAATATTAATATATTGCTTTACATTAATACTAAGTATTTCCTGTCTCTGGCACATATTTGTACAAAATTGAGATTGAAGAGAGGGTTGTGCTAAGAAACTAAGAAAATAGTGAATGAAATTTCTTTACAGCAGTCTACATCTATGAGATTAGGACCATCGTTTTAAATATTAATACTCTAATATACTTCTGCCAGAGGGCAATTAAGTTGTGTTATATTAGAGGTATCATGGAATAGCACAACGGAGATCAATTTTATACTTGAGATGACTTTTTCAATAAAGGTAATTAAATAATTACACCCAAAGAGACTGCTGCACTTAGACAGACAATATATCTTCTAAATATGATGCAGATATATAACACTGGGCTTAGGAAGAGAGAGAGTTAGAGAAAGAGAGAGAGAGAATAAAGAGCTATCTGGCTCTTTACAGAAAGAGAGAACCTTTTCTGATTTTGATTATAATGCCATGGTCATCAAAACTAGGTCAACTTTCTCTCAATAAGGATTCCTTGTGGCTATGATAGTGGCAGCGCCTGGCTGTCCATAGGGCTGGAACTTAATTAAAAAAGGACAGTGAGAAAAATTTTGAGGTGGATGAAGTGAGGGAGGGATAGGGAAGATGTTAGAAGGATAATATTTTTGTTGTTATTGTTATTGTTTTAATTTATCCTATTATTGTAGATGTTAGTTCATCATTGACTGGCTACAGGTCAGTGAGCATCATAGCAGAGCACATGCTTCTCCCTGTTTTCTCAGTCTCACAAAAATCTATTTTTATGACCAAATTCTCCCCGTGTTGCCTTGTTTCCCGGTAACTCTTACTTTTAACACTGGAGGTAATTTTTCTAAGGTTTATAGTAAGTTATTTCTCTGATTTTAAAACTGTGTTCCATGGAGTCCTTGAGTTACACTGAGATATCTCAGGAACCACCTAGTGAGGAAAGGGGAAGGCCAAGGACTTGAGACTTTGTTTCTTTTGAAATAAAAATTTGTAGAAAAATAGTTTTAACTTTAAAAAATTTTTAAAAGGTTGCTAAGTTAGCTCAATTCTTTTCAATGATGTTAACACTTTCTAAAAACATTGCAAAGTATTTTGCAATTTGTTTCTATTCTACAAGGTATTTTCTTTAATCCTTTAAATAAATCACTTTATTTATTTATTTATTATAAGTTTCAATGGCATAAAAAACTCCCTAAAAAAATAAGGACATCATTTATCCTTCACATTTCACTTGTGCGATCCTGCCTGGATAAAATTAGAAAAATGTTCAGTGAAGGTTACTATGTCAGAGAAAATTGCTTTTGTGTAATGGAAAAAAGGCCATTCTTACATTACAAAATTACTTTATGTGGGGTCATTAGAGATAATACTTTCTTGAAAATAAATTATGCATCACTATGTTATAACGTTCTAAAGACTAGTGAAATGGAACAGAGAAATGTTGAGGATCACAGCTTGAATTGTGAGACGACCCTAGCAGAGGGGAAAAACTTTAATTGCAGAGAAAATTTGGAGCAGAGAAGGGATATCCAGTTGGATGCAGAGCCAAAGCATCTAAACACTGGCCTTTACCCTTGTGTATTACCATCATGACCCTGGAGGGCTAAAACAAAAGGATTGTTTCAGAGAAACTTAGAACATGGTGTGGGAGAAAATCCTTTTCTCTCTGCAACCTAACAGTTTTCAAATTGCATCTCTAGTATCATGAAGTCACACTCTGTACCACCCTCCAATTTCATTCAGTTTCCTCAGTCCCACCTAAAATGCACAAGAAAAAAAATAATTCTTATATCTAGCTTCCCCACTGCACCTCTTCTTTCTACTTCCTGCCCACCACCAGATATGTTGCTTTAAATGTTGAAGAGTATGTTGATAAGTAAATATCACAGACTTTAGAAGCAAATAAATATATTCCAACTGTAGCTCTGCCAGTTTACAGCTATCATACACAAGGCAATGGAAGAGGATTTATGGTTTAGGGGTTACACAATTAAGGACTCCAACCAGACTGATTTCATTCCAATATAGTTTTGCCACTTACTGGATTTCATTGGCAAACTGATTCACATCTGTAAGCCTCTTGTTTTCTTCTCAAAGTGGGTGGTAATAATAACTGTTCTTACTTCATAGGGTTCTTGTGAAGAATAAATTATATACAGCTCTCAGAGCAAATCTTGATACCTAGCAGTTGATCCATAAATGTTTTCTATTACTGTATAAATACATATTCTTATTTTGTCTGTTTCCTCAAATTATAAAATATAAAAACATAACTTATCTTGTTTATGATTAAATAAGATATATAAAAATCCTCTGTCAGTCATTTTAGTAGGTATTTGAATAATAATTATTACTTCCTTAATCCTCTAAAGGGTCTATTACTAATCTCTCAAAGAATACCCATTTTTTATAGCTTTAAGACTTTGCAAATCCCCGTTTGTCAATTTCCTTCTTGTTTACAGATGTTGAAGATGAGTGACTAAAGGTACAAACACTGTTATAAAGACGAAATAAGTGACTTGCAATTTATATGTTCTCTTGTTAAAATATAGCATTTGTAGATTTTAAATTTAATTCTACACTAGTTGTGTTCGGTTTGACTGTAAATAATAGAAAACTACTCCAACATAGGGAAAAATGAATTTGTTGGGAGAAAATCCACTCACAGACATGACAACATGAATCACTAGAGAAGGCAGAAACCAAATGCCTCTCAGGATCTCTGTAGCAGAAAGAGATGGAATAGGAGAACTATGTTTGAGTTCAAATATAGCTCGATTTTTGTGTCTTTTATTTCAAGTTTCAAATTCCAGAGAACTATATTTTATTTGGACTAGCTTGAGTTGTATGTTTCTAGCTCCAAATTAATCGGTAGAGGAAGGGGAAGCTAGCTATCGGAAAGGACCATTGTTAATAGGCAGAACAACAACATGTGTTTACCTCATATTCCCCTTCTGTTTTATTTTATCAGCTGTATTTAGATATAATTTATGTACAAAAATTCCCCCCAGGTGAGTATACAATTTAATGATTTTCAGTCAGTTTTTAAAGTTGTGCAACCATCAGCATTATCCAGAACATTGAAACGTTTAGAACATTTCCATCATCCTTAAAATTTTCTACCAGTCACTCAATCTGCAGTCTATTTCTGCCTCTAACTCCAGTGAGACCCACGCAACCACTGATTTCTTTCTGCCTCTATAAATTTGCTTGCTAATTTTATGTAAATATAATTTTATAATATGGAGACTTTTTCCCTGGTTTCTTTCACATAGCATGATGTTTTTGATATATGTCCAAGATATAACATGAATCAGTATTTTCTTATTTGTATTACTGAATAGTATTCTATCGTATAGTTATACCACATTGTGCTTATCTACTTTCTAGCTGATGTTGAATTACTTCCAGCTATTACAAACAATGTGGTTATGAAAATTCATATACAATCTTTATGTGGACATACATACTCTTTTTTTCCTTAGGTAATATGTATAAGAGTGAAATTGCTGGCTCATACGATGAGGTTTGGCTTGACTATTAAAAAAATTGAGGAAAATCTTTTTCCAACGTGGTTATATCAACTTACATTCCCACCAGCATTATGTGCAAGTTTTCATTTCTCCACATTCTGGCCAACACTTGGCATTATCTATCCTTCTGATTATAGCCCTCCTAGTGGGTGGTTAGTGTTATCTCATTATGCTTTTAATTTGGGTTTCCCAAAAGAGTAATGATGCTGAGCACCCTTTGTGTGTTTATTAACCATTTATATTTTTAAATACATGCTTATTAAATCATTTTATCATTTTAATCGAAACATTTGACTTCTTAATATTGAGTTTAAAGTTTATTTATATCGTTTGCATCCATTTTGTGTATTTTGTAAAACATATACTGTATTTGATTTATATTACTGCATAACCAATTACTACAAATTTAGTGGCTTTAAACAACACATTCATTTATTATCTCACAATTTCTGTGAACCAGAAGTCTGGGCATGGCTTAACGGGGTCCTCCACATTCAATCTCACTAGGCTGTCATCAGCATTTGGACAGGGCAGCATTTTCCTCTGTAGGCTCAATCAGGGAAAGATCTACTTCCAAGCTTATCCAGGTTACTGGAATAATTCTTCTTCCTCATACATATATATATATGTATATATATATATTTTTTTTCACTGGCCATTGTCTGGAGGCTTTCCTAAGGTCCTAAATGGTATTCACTGTTCCTATAGGTTACCCATGGTTCCTAAAGGCTGCCAATAGTTGCTTGACACATGGGCTTCCTCATCATGGCTGCTTAGTTTATCAAGCTAGCAAGGAGAATCTCTTGCTGCATTCTGCTGAAACAAAGTCTTATATAACATAGCTAATAATTAGAGGGATAATTCATCATTTTGCCATATTCTATGAGTTACAAGCAAGTCAAAGCCCTACCTACATTGAATGGGAAGGGACTGACGAAAGACATGGGCACCTGGAGGAAGATACTGGGTGCCATGTAGGGTCCGTTCACCACAAATCACTTACAAATACAATACATTCTCCTACTTTGTATTTTGTGTTTTAATTTACTTAAAGGTGCCTCTTGAAGTACAATGGTGTCTTTTCTTTTAAGGTTTATAGGTTTATGCTTTTGGTGGTCTATCTAAGAATATTTTTCTTTCAAACTTTTTTCTTTTTTCTTTTTTTTTTAAGACAGAGTCTCGCTCTGTAGCCCAGGCTGGTGTACAGTGGTGCCTTCTCAGCTCACTGCAAACTTTCACTTCCTTGTTTCAAATGATTCATGTCCCTTAGCCACCTGAGTAGCTGGGATTACAGACATGTGCCACCATGCCTGGCTAATTTTTTTTTTTTTTTTTTTTTTTTAGAAGATATGGGGTTTTGCCATGTTGGCCAGGCTGGTCTTGAACTCCTGGCCTCAAGTTATCCACTCCCTCAGCCTCCCAAAGTGCTGGGATTACAGGCATGAGCCACCACGCCTGGCCTATCTAAGGAAATTCTACCCACCTCAATGTCATGAAAGTTTTATCTTTGTCTTCTTCTAGTAGTTTTAGCGTTTTAGCTTTTACGTTTAAATGCTAAGTTCATTTGCTCAAAATATATCATTATTGATTTGGTAAAATTTTAGGCCATCATTTTGCTCTTTGCTTTCTATTTTATTTATGACGTTTTTTTCCTCTCTTTCTCTTTTAATGTCTTATTTTGTGTCAAATATATTTTTTCTCTACCATTTAATTTTTTCTGTCATTTTTAATCCCTTTTCTAGCTATTTACTTAGTTGTTGCTAAAGAGTTTACAAAATGTCTTAACATATTATACTCCACTTCAGAATAATACTGACCTAATTTTGGTAAAAATATAGAAATGTTGCTCCAATATATGTTCTTTTTCTTCCTCTTTTTTTTTCTTTATTGTCGTTCACACTATATCTATACAATTTCATAAAAGAGTATTATGTTTGTTGCTCTGTAGATTCTTATAAGAAGTTAAAGGAACCAAAAATACATATATAGATTCATATATATAATATATAAATGTGTATGTGTGTGTGTGTGTGGGTGTGTGTGTGTGTATATATATATATATATATATTTTTTTTTTTTTTTTGAGACAGTCTCGCTCTGTCACCCAGGCTGGAGTGCAGTGGCACAATCTTGGCTCACTGGCAACTTCTACCTCCCAGATTCAACCAATTCTCCTGCTTCAGCCTCTTGAGTAGCTGGGAATACAGGTGCCCACTACCACACCTGGCTAGTTTTTCTGTTTTTAGTAGAGATGGGGCTTCAATGTTGACCAGGCTGGTCTCAAACTCTTGACCTCAGGTGACCCACCTGCCTTGGCCTCCCAAATTGTACTTTTGCTACATTTACTGTATCTGATGTTCTTCATTTCAACATATAGATTAAAGTCATTTCCTACTGTCACTGTCTTTTAGACTGAAAGATATCCTTTACTATTTATTTTAACACCCAATTGCTGGTAAAAAATTATCACAGTTTTTCATCTGAATAAAATATTATTTTATGCTCATATTTTAATGATGAATTTTCTCGATATATAATTCCTAGCTGACAGGTACTTTTATTCTACCACTTAAAATGTCTTTCTGTTGCTTTTGACCCTCCATTTTTGCTAATAAGAAGTCAATCACTAATTATGTCTTTGCTTTCTTGTATGTGATGAGTTACTTTTTTTCTTGCTGTTTTTAAGACTTGCTTTTTTTCTTTGAATTTCACTAGCTTGACTATGATGTATCTCTGTGTGTATATCTTGCTCAGTTTGTTTTCTTCTGCTTATTTGTATGCCTGGCTTCCTAGAGGTTGCCCCTGTCTCTGCATATTCTGTGTTAAGTGAAAAGTTGGCCAGAGTATGGACTCAAACAACTCAAGCCAATAAGGATTCCACTCTCTAAAGATGGATCTATGTGAGTGCAGAAAAGAACATTCAGATTCCAGGCCATTTTCCACTCAACTCTTCCCCTTAATTTTAGATTCTGTCAATCAGTTTCAATCTCTCTCTCTCTCTTACCTTTTGTGTGTGTGTGTGTGTGTGTGTGTGTGTGTGTGTGTCTGTGTCTGTGTGTGTACGTGTTTGTTATTGGCTTCATCAACCAGGAATGTGTGGTGGCATGGGCTAACTACACAATGTTGTTTGCATGTCAGCAACTCCTGTCAACCTGAGATATGTGAAGAATTTAACAAGCCTTCCTCGTATCCCTAACTTCCTGGTCTTTCCTACAAAATCCTCTGTTAGTCTGCCAGTCTGCTACCTGCACCAAACAGAATCTAGTCCAGACTAGCAGAACTGCTGATCCTCCTTATTTACTTGTTCATGAGAACACCTCCGGAACTGACTAGACTCTAAATCAAGTGAGTTTCCCTGGTAACAGCAGTAAGACTCTCGATTTCATAGCCTGTCTCATCCGGGTTAAACTGTCCAGCAGCAGAGCTATAGGTGAGGCACAGGAATAGACTTCATCAAGAAAACTACAAAATTGCCCTATATCTGCCCATGCTTCAGCAGTTTTCATGAATAACACTTCTCTTTTCATTTGCATGCATCTCTTTGGTTAATTTCTAGAATGCTAAAATAATTGTTTTGATACTTTCGTTCACCTTTATAGTTGCTTTCTGAGGAGAAGACTGTTCAATTTTTCATCCCGTTGGATGGAAATGCTACATACTGTTAACAAATTAAAGTCTAATTAAACTGATTAAAATCTAATTAAACTTAGTTAAAATCTAATGAACTAATTAAAGTCCATGACTCTACTCAGATTATTTCTGTAATACAAAGAATGTGAGCAACCAGGAATTGGGAGCCCAAGGAAAAATTACAGGTAGCCAAGATGAAATGCCAACAACAAAGAATTCCTACAATGGCAGTCATTTTTCTTATAAAGGAAATGTGACCCGTTAAAAACTATGTGCATAATTTTATTGGTATTACATTTTTTTCAATTATGTTTTCTAGCTACTTCTTGTTGGTATACAAATATGTGATTGGTTGCTGTATATTAACTTTTTACAAAGCAAACTGTCTTTAATTCTTTAATTTTTAAAATAATTTCAATAATTTTCTTCAGTTCATTTGAGTTTTCTATGTAAGCAATTATATTATTTTCAATAGTATATAATTTGTAATACTTGGAGTCAGTTTTACGTTTTTGTAACATTCTTACCATTGCTTACTCCTTTTTTGTCTTAACATGCTAAGTATAATGCCTTTTTTATAATGTTAAATACACATGGCATAAGCAAGTATGCTTTTTCCTGACTTTAAAATGATGTCTCTAACATATATTATTATTAAATATGATACTAATTATAAATTTATGATACTTTTATTTTCAGGGAAAATAAGTTATATTCTACTCATGGTTTTTAAGAGATGTTATCATGAATGGATGCTATATTTTATTTTTTTAACTATAATAGCTAAAATACTTATATGCATTTTCTCTTTTGATTTAATGTGTTAAATTATATTTTCTAATGTTAAGCTATCACTGCATTATTTTGTTTAAATAGAAATGCTCTATGGAATATTCGTATACAGTTTCTAGATGTCTATTTTATTTGTGATTATCTTATTTAGGAATTACATCTATAAACATTTATATAGAGTATGCTGGAGATTTTCTGTTCTTTTAATATCTTGTACTATATGAAGTTAATACTAGCCTCAAAAAGTTAATTGATTTTTCTAATATCTGTAAGGGTGTACATGTATATGCTTTTTGATTAGTTATTAGGTCAAAGAACAATTTAAATTAGGTAAATAGTTTAGAGCATTCTGAAGTTCCTGGCAGAGGAACAATCGTCTCTGCAAAGAGATCTGTGACCTCACAGAATATGAAAAGATTTGAGACTCTCTCACTCTCTCTCTATATATATAATTATTAGTTATTACTCTGTAAATCATATATATTAGATGACTAATTGCCACTTTGTAATCTTATTTTTAAATTAACTGAATCTGAAATATTTTTGAGGAGTGAGATATAGAGGTATATATTTTAAAATACTGATAAAATGTACTTAATGGTCGGATCTTCTCAACTTTTCAATTGACTTATTGCTTATTTGATGCTCTATTTATTCTAGAAATTGTGAATTTCTCTAGTATTTTACAATGATTTGCCTAAACTATTTTAGTATATTGTTAATCATTTAATCGGTGGTTATTCTTTGCTCTTTTTCTAATATAGTTCATTAATTACTCCCTTTCTCTCTGTCTCATCAACTATGTCAATTTTTTCTATCTTATTGATACATCCAATGGAACAGATTTTGGCAGATTGGAGCCTCTTTATTGTTTTTCATTTCATATTTTGGTGATTAGAATGTAAGATACCATCTTGTTAAATGCTTTTTCAACTCTTTTCCATGGATTTTGATGTTGTATTCTTATTATCCTGCTTTTTACAGTATTTTAAAATTATTATTATTGTGTTTATTTAGACAAAGAATCATATAACAATGTTCACTTTCTAATTTAAAGATGCGTTGTTTTATATACACATAAAAATTTGGATAAATTTTGCTGATTTATAAAATGTCCAATATGCATATTAATTTGGATGCATTTGTTCTGATAATTAATGAGACCTGATGTTTCATAATTTTCCGCTATGGTTATGTAATCATCTATTTTTCTTTCAGTTGTATCAATTTTTGTCTCTAATATTTTGATACTCGGTGAGGTCATAGATAGGTCTCTTTCCAGAGAGAATTTCTCTCTGCCAGGCACTTCAGAATGCTATAAAATATTAACCTAATTTAAATTGGTCACTGACTTAACAACTACTCAAAAATTGTAAACCCAAACCAGTATCTTTATGAGGCCAGGCATATCATTATAAATGGCTACCAAAATTTTTCTTTTTCTATTTTTAAAATTCTGCATTGGATGTGAGCTGATACAGATATGTATTATTGCCTGATGTTGCTTATGGGAAGACATTTTAAAATTGCACTTTCCTAAAGTTGAACCTTTCCAATTTTCTTCTTTTAGGTAAAACTCTTATTTCTAAGTAACCACCTTAGACACAACCAAAGCCTTGCTTCCTTTCACTTATACCAAAATTAAAACCCAAGATTTCAGCTACTAAACTTAGTAAATGCCCTCAAGATACCCAAGATACCCACAGTCTTAGGTGTCACTTTAGCTGTGGTTTTCAGCTTCTTTTCCATTTTATATTTCTGGGGATTTCCCTCAATATCTTGCAACATCAGCTATGCATTTAGAAACAGCATTTCTATGTATTCAGTGTCAGTGTGTGTGTGTGTGTGTGTGTGTGTGTTTCTCCCAAGATGTATAGTCAGCATTATGGTTGGAAATGAAAGTCACGATATAGATTTTCAACAAGAAATAGAAAATTTTTTCAAACCATAAACATAGCTGTTTTTTTAAAGCATAAATCCTCCTTCCAAGTTGCAGACATTATCAGAAAGAAAATATACATTATAGTTAAGGCATTTAATAGTGTATCACTGTTTATTTAAGCAGGATACTTACTTCATAAAAGTGGACACTTCCTTCTTTGCTAAATAAATTTTGATTATTTTTATTCAGATATATTTTCACATCATTGAGAAAGGAGTCTGCTGTGAGTGTGGGGTAGAGTGATAAATCCTGTGGGTGTTGAATTATCAAACATCTAGCAAATGGATTGGCAAGTGGTGTCCACATTCAGGAAGGCAATAAAACACTATTTGATGTAATGCATAATACTTCTGAGAAGATAACCAAATGGATGGTTTAAGGAAAGCTAAACATAATTTCTGTGTGCCTGCTTATTTTCTGTGAATAGTTTTACATCCACAAGCAATTGAAAGGTGGAGCTCTCAGAGTGAAACTTTATTCCTTTTTGCACAATCTCTCAATGTCTCTTGTAGAATAAATCCTCTACGTTGGTATTCTGCATTATCCCAACTGTCACTGTTGTAGTAAAGACTCTCAAAATCTTTCATGGAAATGGTTGCAATCACTTTCTAAATAGCCTCTGTCATAAATGTTGACGACTCTCATAAATGCCACCAACACCAGGCTATCTGGAAGGCATTTTCTTACTATTTGATACCTCCGTAAGGTATTAATAGTTCTTAAAATTATATGTGCTAGCACATTTGATTATGTGGCTAATATGCTAATAACATTTGATTGATGTTGAATTAATTCAGTATTAATAGATTCTTTTATCTCAAAAATTGTCAGAATATTCACTAGGCTAATGAGTGTGGTAAGTTGAATATAGATATCTCACACATATTTAACTACTGAACCTGATTTTTGAGAAGTTTCTACAGGATCTTCTACTTCTCGGTCTTGAAGAATTTCTTTATACCAAACATCTTGTGAAACAGTTTATTTTATTTTCAACCAAATCTCATCACGTTAATCTCCAGAATTAAAAATCCTTAATAATTTTCCATTTTCTAAAAATATGGGATAAAGCCTTTCACATCTTGCCCCCAATACTTAAGCAGCATAATTTCTATTCCCCACCTCTTGCCATTACCAAAGCTTGTTCCTTTTCTGTTCCTTTCCCCAAAAGTATTCTCCCATTACTATTTGCTTTTGAATATACAGCTCCTTATGATTGGATATTCTTTAGCTATTCTATTCCTGCCAAACTTTTAAGTGCTCTCTTTCAAGTACCCCTCAAATATTACCTGCCTTTTAAAATTTACCTTATATTACCAGACACAGTTTTTGACACAGTTATTCTCCTACTCTCTGGGAATCTCAGCATATACATATTATGTGTCTTTAAAGCACATATCAGGTTTTCAGTAAACATTGTATACCTATTATTTTCTCTTACAATGTGAACTCCTATACAGCAACTTCCTATTCATCTTTGCATAAAATGATGCTAACATGGGATTCTTTCTCTGTTTCAGCTGAGATCCTAAGATAAGAAGAGATGTTGGATAGTTTTATATTTTAAAGACTATTTTAAGCAACCAGTATTTAATTCACATAGGAAGTGGATAAAAATGAGTTTTCTGATCATCACCCATCTTCTGGTTATGTAAGTAAATTTGATGTTTCAACAAAGATTTAGAAATTTGGATTTTTTTATTTTTTGCATAGAATATTGCCTTAAAGAACAATCCATATTTCAATAAGGAAAGCAAGAAGGTTACTTTTTTTTTCACTTTAAGCCTGGCATTGGAGACTATAAGGAGGCCATCTGAAGAATTTGATATAAGTCTTCTTCCATTATAAGAAAAACTATAAACTGTTACATGCATAGGAAATACAAAGGTGAGAATTTGACTGATATTTCATGTGGCAACATATAAAGGATTGTGTTAAAATGAATAAAATTTCTGCAGATTGTGGTTCAAATGTTTGTTTCCCAAAAATCAGATGTGGCCATGTGAGAAAAAAAAGGAACTTTCCCATAACTGTCTTCTTGACTTGGAAGACTTCCTAGACTCTGGGTCCCCACAGAGACCACTGGGTATAATTGGACTGCCCAGATAGGAGAGCCATGGGGAAAAACAAGTGGCCAGGAGTACAGTAGAGTTATTTACTTACCGTAGAGTGCAGTAGGTAAGTGATGACGAGCAATTTGAGCATATCTCCAACGAGCCCATGAAATGCTCTGAAAGAGAAAAGGTATTCTTCAATATCTGCCACAGCAAAAAGAAATCAAAGTTTAAAATATTACTAATCCAATAAGATTTGTCCTGGATAACCAACTCTGTCTTTACTGGGCAGATGTTACTAAGTTCAAGCATTGGTGAAGACAGTGTGGCAATTCCTCGAGGATCTAGAGCCAGAAATACCATTTGGCCCATCAATCCCATTACTGGATATATACTCAAAGGATTATAAATCATTCTACTATAAAGAAATATGCACACATATGTTTGTTGCAGTGCTATTCACAATAGTAAAGACTTGGAATCAACCCAAATGCCCATCAATGATAAACTGGATTAAAAAAAGTGGCACATATACACCATGGAATATTATGCAGCCACAAAAAAGATGACTTCATGTCCTTT
The DNA here is from genome assembly GCF_000951035.1 of Colobus angolensis palliatus. NCBI lineage: Eukaryota > Metazoa > Chordata > Mammalia > Primates > Cercopithecidae > Colobus > Colobus angolensis. The sequence goes on along the minus strand of NW_012121154.1, from coordinate 1,049,679 downwards.
GCAGGGACATGGATGAAGCTGGAAACCATTATTCTCAGCAAACTAACACAGGACCAGAAAACCAAACTCTGCATGTTATCACTCATAAGTGGGAGTTGAACACTGTGAACACATAGACACAGGGAGTGGAACATCACACACTGGGGTGTGTTGGGAGGTAGGGGGTTAGGGGAGTGATAGCATTAGGAGAAATACATAATGTAGATGATGGCTTGATGGGTGCAGCAAACCACTATGGCATGTGTGTACCTGTGTAACAAACCTGTACATTCTGCACATGTATCTTAGAACTTAAAGTATAATTTGTAAAAAAGCTAGCTGAAAAAAAGTGAGGAAGAAATCAGTCATGACCCTCATTTCCCACCGCTGACAAAAGATGAACAGAGGAAAACATTACATTCAAACAAAATTTGTATATTTGACTCTTTCTGAAATGGGATTATATTTATAAGCAGAAGTGACAAGAGGAATTTTTGTCATCTGAGCATGACTGCATAAAACATAAAACTTGCCCTAGAATTTATCTAAGACTCAGGAAGAAAAACTGATAGAGGAAAGAAAAGAGAGAATAATAACCTTGATTTCAATTCACGTCCTTGAGACTTGATTCATAAAAGTTATTTCTGTAATGTCTGCATCCAATATACAGTATGATATATAATAAGCACTCCAGAAATTAATTGTCAATTGACAGTTATTTTCTTGCTATGGAATGTAGACCAAGTCTCTGGTCAAACAATAGAAGCCATTTTAAAATTAAGAAAATATTATTCATGTACACTAAAGAAGAACCAGTGGTTTTTATAAGAACCCTAATGGAAAGAATCTCTGTAAATCTTAAATGGAAGTCATTTCTGCACCTAATCTTGAAAACTATAGCTATCTAACCATTTACAGAGTGTATTTTATGAGCTAAAATCAGTGGTAGGTGTCATGAATATAAATCAGTAAGTTAGGCACAGTCTTAATTAAAGAAGTTTATGAACTGTTGGGGAAATGAGATATATAAAAAAACAAGTTTTAAAAATACCATAGGTTCAGTGTTTTAGAATGCATTGTGCTTAGTGTGGGTACAAACGTGGAAGTAATCAATACTGTTAATATATCAAATCATGCTTTGTAGATTTTATTACATTTGAAATATGTATGAAAATACAAGTAAGACTATGAGAAATGTAAATTTAAATGTTGAAAAAATATTTGAGGCAAATAATCTAAAAGGAAACTCACTACCTTGCCTGTAAATCAGGAACCTGTTAAGTATACAGTAAGAGAAAGGATGAACTTGGAACAAGCCTGTTTACCAAAAGAAAATTGCCTCTACAACTTTGACACTGAATGGAGAGAAGTCATCCGTGAGAAGGTGTAACTATAATCTAGTCATTTCATGCATTGTTGGACTGAATTCATACTCTTTGGGTCATAAAACATTATTTTGCTTAAGGATATAAAACATTATTTTAAACATGAGTAAAGGGCATGTTTACTCATGTTACAAAAGAGATGTGGAGAATATCAATAAACCTTTTAGAAATAAAAATAAAATGAAATTAATAATATTACCAAAAATAAAACCTTCAATGGATAGACTTAAAGGTTGATTTTAAAAGCTAAGTGAATGGTTAGTTAACTGGAAGACATAGCTTTAAAAAATCTATGTGAAGCACAATATAAACACATAACCATAAAAATATAAAAATAAATTTATCAAAATTGTGGATAAAGTGAAGTCTCACATGGGTTCAAATAGAATTGCAGAAAGAGGAAATAAAGGATGGCAGTACAGGTAGTATTTGCAGAGACGATAAGTGAGAATTTTCTAGTACTAAGGAAAGCTCCTCTTAATCAGGAATCCCAGTGAATCCCAAGTAGAGTAAAAATAAAAATCCACAACTTAATGAATTGGGAAGACCTTGAAGTACACAGAGAGAAGAGAAATAGTAGAGTCAAATAAATAATATTAAGATTAATTTTCAGTACAAAAGTGGAAGCTATACAAGAGTGTATTGTCTTCAATAAAATAAAATACAATAAATAATACATAAAATAATCAACACACTACTTTCTAAAATTAGAGTAAAATCATTTTTATACCAATAAAAACAAATTTTTCTACCAACAGATCCTTATTAAAGAAAACACTAAAAGACATACTTCAGAGTAATGGAAAGTGTTTTCTAGTTCAAAGTCTGAAATTCAGGAATATATAGTGAACAAAGTTGCAAATGTGTTGAAAAATCTATAAAAATCCTACTTCTGATAACGATTCACCACTAATGTCCGCATGTGGGCCAACTAGAAAGAATATAGTAATCTAAGATGGCAGTAAATAACTATCAAGCTCCAATTCAAATTCAGAAAAGCAAGAAAATATGGACAGGTAAAAATAGTTGCCTATTAAGGCAAGTTAATATAATATGGATCAAATAAGTTGCCCCTTTCCATTTAGGGACATTTGGCTCCCTCTCTCATCCTTGTTGCCCTCACTTCAAATAAAAATGTGGTTAAGATACTGAAGAACTAAGCAATCATTTTCAGTTCTAAAAATCAAAAGTTAGGCAGCAAGACATAACAAGGCATTTGCCCTTTTAAATCCGTCTACATCGAAGTGATGCATTCTAGGAGGCAGTAGTGTAATATTTGCAGAGGGAATGACCCAACTTCATTTTATCACTGTTCCAGAGTTAGATTAAGTTGATATTTGATTGTGAGTAACTCTCAGCCACTAAGCTAAATCTTAAAAATTCAAAAAAGTAATAAGGCTTTGAGAAATGTAAGAAAGATTCAGAAAATTTAAAATTCTGTTCACCAGTAAGATATAAACATCTTAAACTTTTGTGCACCTTTGTAGCATCAAAATATATGAAGTGGAAATTTAATAAACTAAAAAGGGAAATAGACAAATCAATAAGCCATCAAGCAAGATTTTATACATCTTGTTATGTAAAATATGATTAATATAAAAATATTAAATAAATACAATTTATATATAGTCAATACAATTAATCATGTGATTATATATAAAACAATTTACCCAATAGATTCTTTTAATGAACATATGGAATATTTGCACAGTTGACAATATACTGGAGCATTTGACAATGCTCTTTTAAGTTCAAATTATTGACATCACAGATAATATTTTCTTTAGATACATCCAACAAAACTAGGAATCAGTAGTAAGGCAATAATTATGAAATCCTTGTATAATTGGAAAGCCAATACTAGAAGCTGGTGATGATGAGAAACAACAACACTCATATACTCTTGCTGTGGAAACAGATTCTCTTTGAAAAAGTTTGCCATCATCCATGAAAGTTGAGGAAATATATAACTTATGAGTAGTTTTGTATAGGCAGTATCTACCAAATACACACATCCTATAAATATTTATAATTTTAATATATAGCAATTAAATATAGGATACATTTATATACACAGATAATATACATAAACTAAATATAAAATACAAACAATTATAAAATATATAAAATATAAATAGAGCACAAAATATGAAGACATTGTAAATTCAAATGAATTATATATAAATACAAAATATATTAAAATAAGAAGTGTATAAATTATAAAAATTTACATATATAAATTAATATAGCCCATTATTCCCTCTCTTATTTAGCCAACTGAAATGTTTATATATGTACATGAAAAGACAAGAAATATTCATGGCTGTATTGCTCATAATTGCTTAAAATTGGAAATGATCTAAATATGCAAGAACAATAGAATGGATAAATAAATTATGGTGAACTTAATACAATATATAAAAGGATGAAAATAAAAAATAATATAGTAGAATGAATCTGACAATAAACAAATCACCAAAGAGCAATAAAAAATTATAAAAATGTAAATCCAAGTGAAATTAAAGTATATGTCTATCGAAAGTCCCGGATGTCGTGGGTCATGCTTGTAATCTCAGCACTATAGAAGGCTGAGATGGGTGGATCACTTGAGGCCAGTAGTTTGAGACCAGATTGGCCAAAATGGTGAAACCCCATCTGTATTAAAAATACAAAAAATAGCTGGGCATGGCGGTGCATACCTGTAGTCCCAGCTACTAGGGAGGCTGAGGCAGGAGAATCACTTGAACCTGGTAGGCGGAGGTTGCAGTGGGCCCAGATTGTGCCACTGCACTCCAGCCTAGGCAACAGAGTGAGACTCTGTCTCAAAATAATAATACTAGTAAGTTTAGAAAAATAATTTGCTTATAAACTAATTGGTACAAATGTCAATGTGATTTCATAAATGGGAGTTTATAATTTGTAGGGGGCAAGAAGGGAGCTACTAGTGTGCTCTATGTCTCTTTTTTGTTGTTTTATCACAGTTTTATACAATGATTGTTCTAATTGAGCTGAACTGATAAGTTTTGTATACTTTTCTAAGCGTATATTTTATTTTACAGTAAAAGAGTTAAAGCTAAAGATACCAAATTTAAAACATCTCATTGAACTCTGAATAACATTGTAGCTACGTAAAATTATAAAAATAATGTTAGTGTCACAGGATCCCTGCGGTGTTGCTTTGCCAGCCAGAAGACTTTGTGGCCAGCATTATCTCTGCTTGGGTTTTGCTTGTGCCTGCTGGGCTCATTTTGCCTGCTCGGCCTGGCAGGCTGCATTCAGCTCACGCTACTGCCCTGAATACCATGTTTGACAAGGGCAAGCCAGGTGTGGAGCGGTGAGGGGTGTGTGAGCAAATGTACAGAGAGTCTGGTCACTGCGCACAGCCAGGTGCTCTGGCTGTAATGGAAAGTTCCAGGCTCTGTCACAGGTGGCAGCTCCGTGTGAGGCTGTGGCTAGACCAGACATACCGCAAGTGACTTCCACCAAGGGCAGTAGCATCTGGACAAGGGGATCACGGTGATGCCAAGAGCTTGGACACCAGGAACTGCAAAGCTTCAAAGAAGGGTGTTACAGTGTGTCATAGGCCTGGCTCTGGAGTCCCTAGGTCTGCACTCCCAGAAGGGCTGCAGATCTCTCCTTCTCTTCTCTCCTTCTTCTCATCCACAATGTGGTGAGCAGAGGGTGTGTTTCCGCCCTGTTTATGTTAGAGCTCTTTCAGTCCCACCATTCAGCATGTCCTAAGTTCTTGTCCCGCATCCAGTAAGAATGAGGTACACAGACCAATGGAGGATTAGCAAGGTGGAAAGGAGCTTCATTGAGAGACAGAATAGCTCTGAGAAGACCTGAAGTGGGTAGCTCCTTTCGGTAGGCAGGTCATACAGGCATGTGTCCAGCTCTTAGTGAAGAGGAGACCTGTGGTGGGTAGCTCCTTTCCACCATCAGGTCGTCCAGAAGAGTCAAGGAGACCCGACGTGGGTAGCTCCCTCTCACAGCTGGGCATGAGTTTGTGTGAGTTTGGCTAAGCCTGGGGTCTTTATGGGCTCGGATGGGAGGAAATGAATGCTGATTGGTCTGTGGGCAGCCATGGGCAGGCCAAATAAAGCACAGTAAGTTCTCTTTCTAGGCTACAGACTCCACCCGAAACTGGCAGCCCCGCCCCAGGCTTAAGGCTGTCTCTGCCTTAAAGCTGTCTCTGCCACCTTCAAGGCAGGAACCTGTCTTTCTGCCCAGGAACCTGTCTGCCTCCTGTTATCAACATGCTATCCATGGCGCCCAGGCTGTTCATGCCAAAGGGCACCTGTAGACCAATGCAAAGCCGCCCTGGGTCCCTGTGGCCTCCCTTGTGTGCTAGTCAGTGCCCAAAGTCCAGAGGGGGATGAGGCGGCAGGGGGCTGGTGTGTCATCACGACCCTGAGTTCCTGCATACCCAGCCAGGTTGCAACAGTTCCCGGGCTTGAACACAACTTTGTTTTGTGGCACAGGCACAAATCAGAGCAGGCAGCAGGAGCAAGGGAGAGGCCAGGGAGCAGGCATTTCCAAACCTGCGGGGGCAGGGTGGCTTACTGGACCTCCGAGAGAACAGGGATGCCCGGGTTTGAAGCCATAGCTGGGTGGCTGCAGACTGCACACAGCAGTGCAGGACTCCCACCCTGCCAGCCCAGTAGCGGGCAGGGCTCCTGTCTGTTCTCAGCCCCCAGTGGCGCCATCTTGACCACGCCTACCCCACTACAGCTGACATCTTCACAGCAGCCTCTCCAGACAGGCCACCACTGCCATCATTGGGAGGTAAAATCTTTAATAGGTATAATGTTAGCTGTTTGTTGAGAGGTGTCAACACATGTCTGTATCATTGGTAAAGTTATTAACTCCAGACTTTTGACACCAAGTCGGGATGGTAACATAATTGTGATCATCACAAAAAGAAAAAAAAAAAAGTATAATTTCCAGAATAGAATCGAATGAGATAATATATTCAATCAAACTAAAACAAAGCATAGAAAATAAAAATAGAAAAGAAGTGAGTAAAATGAAACACAAAATAAGGTGAAAGAAAAAAGTTATGGATAAGAATAATTTAAATTTGGTAATTATTTCAATTAAAAGAGCTTTAAAATGGATTATAAAAATATTGACATGTTTTTTACAAAGATATGTATTAAACTAAATATACACAAAAATTAAGAATAAGGTAAAGACAAGGCAAAAGTTAATCAAAAATTGATATGACTATATTAATAATTAAGATATTAAAGCAATTTTAAGAAAACATGATTCCTAGATATACAGAGGGTCTTTTGACCTCTTGAAAGATTTTCTAATTTTGAATCATACTTGTATTGCTGCAATTTTTTTCCCCTTCTTTTCACAGGTGTTGAACTTGGGATTTTAAAATATTTTTTTTCAGATAAACGTGAAGGCTAACTCATAAAAATCCTGCTTGTACTTTAACATGATTCAATCATAATATAACAACCCTTACACAGATAAGTTTACAGGACACAGAAGTAGATAGGAAGTCAATCATGGATAAAATTGTTCTAGTTATCTATTCTTCAACAACAAATGAACCACATTTCAATAGGAGGGCAAATAGGATTAAATTAATGATTGGAAGTGACAAGCTTTTGGAAGATCATGTAGGAACTGAAATACTATTGTTTTACTTGCAAACGAACTTTGAACTATCCTCTATATAATGGAGATTGTTTAAGGATTTTAGTTGCAAAGACACATGTTCAGATTTGTGTTTTTATTAGAAAATTCGGAAAGCCTTCTTAGGTGCTAAGACTAGGAAAAGAAAAACCTATGAGGAGTATACAGCAGTAATCAAGTGACAGGTAACAGATTAAACTAACTTAGTATCCCTTAAGTTTTACATAAGGTGATGGAATTGCAAGATATAAAGAAAACAGAACCACTGAAACTCAGTCATGATTTATGGGAAGAATGAATAAAGAAGGAAATAACAGTTTTTAGGTTTCTGACATGGCTGAATGAACAGATGGTAGTGACACGTGCTCTGATACAGGAGAAAAAAATAGATTTTTTATACATATAAAATTTGAGGATTTCCCAGGAAAACCCAGAAAGAGATGCAATCAGCCATCTATGAGAACCGGAAGCTTGAAGAAATGCAGGGTGAACAATTTTACTGTCATGAAAATGTAGATAGATTTTTTTTTTAAAGAACACATTTGATAATCCAGTGAATATATACAGTAAGATTACCAGAGATGAGCATTTTTGTGAACATAACTGGGCAAATATAAGGCAGCTTGCCAAAAACACTGAGAAGGAACTTTACAAACATGAAAGGAAAATCATAACAGAGAAAAAAAATGAAGGTCAAAGGGAAAGATAACTGTGGAGGGAAGAATTACTGATTTGAAATATTGTGATGTAGTAAGTGAAGAACTGAAAAGATCATTAGTCCCTATTTTACTTTGTTTTTTTCTACCATTTGGAAAATATTGTTGACAATTGTCACGGAAGATTCAAATGAGTTGGAGGCAAAATGTGCATTTTGCTGGATTGAGATGAACACTTATAGTCAGAAGTTAGAGACTGTAAATGTACATGGTAAGTTTTCTTTTTCTTTTTTGAAACGGAGTCTCGCTCTGTCACCTAGGCTGGAGTGCTGTGGCCGGATCTCAGCTCACTGCAACCTCCGCCTCCCGGGTTCACGCCATTCTCCTGCCTCAGCCTCCCGGATAGCTGGGACTACAGACGCCGCCACGTCGCCCGGCTAGTTTTTTGTAGTTTTTAGTAGAGACGGGGTTTCACCGTGTTAGCCAGGATGGTCTCGATCTCCTGACCTCGTGATCCGCCCGTCTCGGCCTCCCAAAGTCCTGGGATTACAGGCTTGAGCCACCGTGCCCGGCCGATAAATTTTCAGAAAGACTTTTAAATATACTAAGAGAAAATTATTTTCTCCTCTGTGAATAAATAATTGGATGAATGAAAAATGAAAACATTGGACAATATCTTGTAAGTTCACAATGAAAATTGTCATATTTGATTTCTTATAAATCTTGCAATGAAAAACTATGTTTCAATTTTTCTGATCCAAACATTCTTCAAATTATTTAATCTTATAATATTTTCATGAAATTTTTATAGAAGTACCATTCCCCTGGGAAATATTAGCCTTCATATCATTTTCATGATCTTAGAAGCTCGGCAATGAAGGATGAAAGAAATATAGTATCTAATAGTGGTTGTTAGGTTGCTGTATGGTTCACTTCTTTTTACGTTGTTTTACAATGGGAGAAATGTTAGCATGTCAGTAATCTGTGGGGGGAAATATGCATATATATTGGCAGGTACATGTTGAGAATATAGGAATGAAATTACCTGCTAATGCCAATTCCAGAGACCAGACTGGTTGAAGAATAGGGATAAGACAGCTCAGTGCAAAGTTGAGACATTTGAATTTTAGATACTTAACAGAAAAAAAGATGGGAGACAAATTATGGAAAATACTGAGAATAACACCATATGCTGCAAAGGTACAAACTCAAATTTATCTTTGTCTAAGAGTTGGAGTAACAACTGACAAGTTTCTCTATGCATAACCCTGAGAAGAGAGAACATTAGACCACAAACAAAATAATTTGGCTACTTGTCACATGAGTGAAAAGGCCAAGCAATTAGTTTAATACCAAATACGAATTGCTTGTCTCATTCCTATCCTACCGAAGTGTTTCTTACCAATTAGAGAAGCAGTCTCTACCTCATTCCTTGAAAATGTCTCTTCTAGAAAAGTTTCGAATTGGCAAGTTCTCTTTCCAAAGTTTTCTACCCTGCTTCTCCAGCTCACCTATCCATCCAGCTCTACAACTCTTGGTGATTTATTCAGAAGTCTTGGGACTAATTTCTTCTGTGTACTGAACCTGAGCTACCTGCATATGCATGTACATAATCTGTATGTGTTTGAATTCTTAAAGTGAAAAAACACTTAAATATTAAAATTAAAAACAGCTACTTGTTTCATTTTGAAAAACACTCATGTAGCATTTATTTGATCGATCAAGGCTCTCTATTCTTTTAACTGATATGGTTCTCATTGAATGTATAAAAAATCTTTATGCAACTTTTATTGAGTGCCACCTAATTTGATCCTAAATGCTAGCATACACTGCTTTTTATTTTTAAAATTTAATTCAAGGCCCATAGCATGAAATTTGGTTTAATTATCTAAGTCCATTGATTTCATTTATTTTATTTTATTTTTTTTAAGGAATGAAGGGATTTATTGAAAGTGAAAGTGCAGGGCTCAAAGGCTCCATTACAGAATTTTGGGGAGTTTAAATACCCCCTACAGGATTCCATTAGTTACTGGGAGTAAGCTTTGTGTAAATGGAGAGAATGAAGTGAAGTTAGAAAGTCATTTACTTGACCTAGGCTCTGTGGAGAGGATATTTCCTGTTATAGCTGAAGTGTGAATCGGCCTCATATTTCCTGCCTCCAGACCCTCTTTCCTGCCTCATCTTCCCCTTGAGAGATGTGATCCCCATAAATCTTTATGGGAGGTAGAGGTTGTTTTTTTTTTTTTTTTTTCTGTAACTGCTTTATTATGGCTTGGAGCGTAGTCCCCACCTACTGGGGATCGCAAAACTCTTACCCTGCTCTGTCTAGTGGAGGCAGGGTAGTTCCTTGATGGCCAGGGATGTTGTCTTCACCTGAAACTGGCTGGAACCTTTGTTGGATGATCATCTGAAGCTTGATGTTCTCTAGGCGAGAGGAAATGAATTTTGTTGAAAGATTTAATGAGAATTTCAGGGTGTGGAAACCTATGCTGTCAGAAATGTTTGTTATAGAGATTTGCAGGAGAAAAAACAAAACCCGGTCTCTTCTAGAATCTATGTGGTTCTTTAAAGTTTTAGCACAAGCAACTCCATTTTGGCTTGGCTGTTTGTTGGGGCCTACTGCATGAGCTTAGTCTTTCAATTCTCTTGTGGAAGTTATGTTAAATAATAGAATTAGCTAAACAGAAAAGTACCTGTGCAGCTGCTGGCACTTGTGGCTTATGGAGAAATACATAAAATGAAGATTATAGAAATCCAGTGGCAGTTGATTCACAAATAAATTGCTTAGAAAAGTGAGTAAGCTCTTTAGCTCATTCTTTGACCTATTTGATTTTAGGTTTGCTTTATGGGGATCTTGGGTAAGGAGCATACTCCAAACTCTTGGTATTATCCTCCCAATAGTCATAATAATAGTTTCCCTAGTGCTCTGTATTCTCTCAAAAATTTTAAATGCTTGCATGCAGCCATCTCTAGATTATCATATGATCTCTCTTCCACTATAGTAACAGGAGCTGTAAGAAATCTGTAACCATGACACCGTAACCTATAAATGATGTGCTGAGACCAGAAACTCTAGATGATGGTAACTGTGAGTAGAGCTAAGGCCCTAAGTTTTGGCTACACTCTCACCTAAGTGAAAGCCTGACCAAAAAGGGAGAATTTTTTTAAACAACATTATGGGAGACCATTATTTTGGACTAATCCATCGATTAGGCAAAATTATCGTGAGTATATTGAAAAAATCGGTTCCATAGAAAATATGTGGACTTCAACAATTCTTAATCAAATAAAGTTCTTTCAGTTTGGATTTTCATAGCAACATCTAGTTGGTATAGTTAAGCAAAAGTCAAGTGAGTAAAAGATTGTATCAATCAAAGATCTGACAAGTAGAAGCTGATCAGAGTAACAATGCCTTAGAATGACTCACCTATAATGAAATGCTGACAGCTACAATGAAGTAGTAATTAAGAATAAAGGTCTTTGAAATGCTTTAGAAAAGATGCTTTAGATCATCTTTGAATTTACCAGAAAACAAGCTCTTGACTGAATAATCAATAAAAAAATGTAATCTTGCAATTTATTTTTAAAGATATGTTTTCCTTACTGGGATTAATGCTGCAACAAAATTGTTGTTTTGATTTTCATTTTTTGAGTGAGTGTTGGGAGTGGCAGGGTGGGAGAATTCAAAAAACATCTCCTCCTACAGTTTGAATGCAATAAATTTAAAAGCCCAAGATTGATTTCTTTTTTGGCATGTACAGTATTCTAGACAGTACATTGATGGGTTTGAACTTTTATACTGACTAGATTGTTCATACCATCAAATGTGATGGGAATTGGATGAAGTTGGGGGAAAATACTGAGAAAGAAGACACATTCAAGAGAAAGAGGAGAGGAGTGAGAAAAGTAAGCAATGCTGTCTTTCTGGGGTTCTGTGATCCACAATATAAGTATGAAGGCACAACTGATCTTTCTGCTTTCTCAATTGACCTGTGTACAAGTAGTCTTACTTGGCTTGAAATTCTGAATCTAAAGGTCTGGAATAACATGCTTCAAAAAAACTGTTTAAAAATAATTGAAAATAATGGTGGGAATTCTAAACAAAAGGCTACCTAAAAGGAAAGGGTGAATAGGAAGTCAAATTAGTAAATTAAATATTCAAAATACTTGATATAGGTTGCCATAGAGAAGGTTAAAGACTACATTTAATTTATTAAAGATTAAAACCAAGCTAAAGGATATTGTCTATTATCTTTGTAATATAATAAAATATAAAAATGTTGAGCGATTCCCATATGTGAAATGTGGAATTAAATGAGCAAAAAATTAATAGTTTTTCAGGGGTCATGATATCCACTTAATATATAAGTTATATCACGAGGTTTCTCGAAATAGTGCTGTCTTGAGTAGAAAGAGGTCCCCAAAGGACAATCTTAAAACCCAAATAGTTTCAATCCTTTTGTCCTATCTTTTTGAAATTTAATCTACAGTTAAACATTTTGGCTGGGCTTGATGGCTTATGCCTGTAATCCCAACATTTTGGAAGGCCAAGGCAGGTAGATCACCTGAACCCAGGAACTGGAAATCAGGCTGGGCAACATGGCAAAACCTCATCTCTATAAAAAATACAAAAATTAGGCAGGCACGATGGTGCACGCCTATGGTCCCAGCTACTCAGAAGACAGAGGTTGGAGGGTCATTTGAGCCCAGAAAGTTGAGACTGCAGTAAGTCTTAATTGTGCCACTGCATTCCAGCCTGGGAAACAGAGTGAGACTCTGTCAAAAAAGAAATAAAAAGGAGACTCCTGAAGATGGTGGTGAGGGGTTTCACATGACTCTAATTATATAACTCTTTATGTCCCATAGGAACCTTCTGCTCTTATCAATGAACTTTCATGTTTATGCCTGCTCCTACATGTGCTATTATGCATTTCAACTCATCAGCCCACTATAGCACCAACTCTATAGAATCTGTCAAAAACTTAACAAATGTCAAGACTTTGCTCAAATCCAAAAGTTTTCATGGCATAGATGATTTTACATCTGTAGTACTCAAATTGTTATATACTCATGCTTTTAATGAATGCAAAAGATTAATGCATTAATTATTTCATTCATTTATTCATTGTGTGATTTATTGAGAAAAACATACTAAATACCTATGTTAGCAGACTTCAGAGATAGAAATTTAAGTGGCACTGGCTGGAGAAGAAAAACACAAACATAATGACTTAGTTACTATATGCAATGTGATAGAAATGCATTTAGAACAAAACTGAGGAACAATATAAAGTGTGATAAATTTACTAAAGCAGTCAGGGTATGGCATACCAACCCTAGCTGAACTCTAGTGATCCCGACCTCCTGGTGTGCATGCCTTTGTGTAATCCCCTTACTTGAGTGTGTGACTTGCTTCTAACCAAGAGAATATGGCAAAGGTGATATGATGTCACTTCTATGATTACAACACATTCTGCAAGACTCTGTCTTAGCAGACTGGACTGAAACACTCGTCAGAAGCCTTGAAGAAGCATGATGCTATGACACACATGAACTGCTTATTAAAAGGTTCAAGTGGCATGGAACTGCAGGCAGCCTTTAGCTGTTAAGGGCTTCAAACCTCCAATTGCAAGGAACTGAATTCTGCCAACAATCATGTGATCTTGAAAGACGATTCTGAGCCTCAAATCAGCTTACAGTCTCTAATGATATCTGGATTTCATTCTGTGAGAAAATCATGGTAGAATTCCTGATCCACAGGACCTGGGAGGTAATGAATGTGTGCTGTTTCTAGCTGCTAACTTGGTGGTAATTTGTTATACAGCAATAGAAAACGGGTATACAGATGAAGCTAGGAAAAAAAGGTTTCTTAGTCAAGTGCTACTTGAGAAAAGTGAGCTCTGATCAGAAGAATGGCTATTATATAGATGAAAATCTGCAAATTCAGACACAACAAAAAGTCTTTATTTAATAAATTGGCATAAGTCCAGAATGATACACATGTTCCTCCTCTGGCTCTGGTAAGAGGAGTTGTAAAATAATGGAAATGTTTCTTGTACTTGTTCTAAAAAAAATGTTGCTTACATGCCTTGGGAAGACACACACACACACACACACACACACAGACACACACACACACAATTGGGAATATTTTGGCCCCCATCTGTGAATTCATTGATCATCCTAATTTGTTGTTTCTGGCTTCCAGATTTAAATCAATATTGTCTTGTTGACTTACTAAGCAATTAATATGGTGTCACCCATGTAATTCAGAAAACAGCTGAGGATCTTCCAACTACATGTGTATATGCATCCACCCTTTCTCAGATCCAAAATCTGGCCACATCATCTATTTTCAGATGACATCCATTCACACCAGGTATTGAAATGTTTGCATAGTCTTTCTTAAAGTCCTTCAGGTGGTAGAAAATGGTCACATTTCACAGTGCAGAAAATCACACACACACACACACACACACACACACACACACCACACACACCCCACACATTTATATTCCATGTGAACTGTTTGTGCTATCATGGCTGCCTCCTGGAATTCATTTTCTCTCTCCTTAAACAGATGACCAAACTTTTTGGCTCTTTTTTCTCCTTCCTAGATTGTCCCTTGGAGAATTTGAATTTTTTTTATTGTTTGCAGAAAATGTAGCAACTGCATTCTGATGCTTCAGCAGTTTCTCCTCATACCACACCCTGCTCCAGGTGGATAAACAAAATGTTTTTTCTTAATAGATGTAATGTTCTCATCAGAAAACCTTGTTTGGACTTACTGATGAATTAACATCTTTGGACCATTCTGAGTAACTGCCTTCATTGTGAAAAAACAATGAAGTACCCAGACCAAAAAAACAAAAAAAGAACAAAACTAGTTTGGATCACCCAAGTCAATGATGTTAAAGCTATAGTTTCCTTATCAGCAAAATTCCAGTCTCTGCATTACAGTTTTTGAATATGGATTGAGGAGCACTGGCTAGACCAGAGATTATTGTTCTACAGAAATAAGTTTTATTGGAAGAATAACTGTGTAAACCATGTGCTATGTACGCCTATCCTCTGCTTTATATGTACTTCTGATTTTGTCTGGAAGTAATAAACTTTCTTTGTAAGTAACAGGTACTTTGGGCAAATCTTCATGTCCTGAAGAGCAAGAAATATATACAATATAAACACTGGAACCTTACTCCTTAGCATTTTTAAAGGAGTTATGAATTATTAAAGGTTTTAATAAGTTTGGAATTTTACTGTAATTCATGATTAAATATTAAGGAGTGACCTAGAAGTTCAGGTTGAAGAAGTTAGACTTCAGAAGGAACAAAAGTGAATATAGAGAGATATTCTTAATCAGAGTAGAATAAGAAAGAGAAACTTAAAAACAAGAAATATTTCTGGAAGAGAGTGAAGACATACTATACTGAAAGAGAAAATATGTAATAGAAATTGCTAGGCCAAATGACAGAGTGTGTGACAATGTGTTTAGCAGTGACACTTTCTCAGCCAGACAGCCTAAGTTTGAAATCTTAGTGTGAAGTTTACCGACTTTGGACCTTGGGCAAGTTTTTCAACTTATTTGGGCTTTAATTTTTTCCATTTTTAAAATGGGCATCTACCTCATAGTGTGGTTTCTGAATTAAATGAGTGCTTATAGTAATGCCTAGGACATTTTAGGTGCTGATAATAGTTGATACTTTTGTAATAAGATCAGAAGTGAGGGGTCACAAAAATAATACTAACTGAGAAATTGTTAAAATAGAGTATAGAGGAAAGTAGAAGAAAAATGAAGCAATACAAAGAGAAAGTAGTTCCCCGTTGCTCCTGGAGGAATGCTATGTACTGGAAGAATTTAATAATAACAATATGTGTCTTCCCATTGTCATTTTTTTTGAGGGGGATCCAATAAATGTTTTCATAAAAATGGGTGTGGCAAAATATGCAATTGCATTAAAAATTATAAGGGCATAACCAAATGTGAAATAAAGAGAAGATTATTTTCAGTTATCAGCTGTAAACACAAAAATATGGCAAGGATCAGAGATGTGTAATTTGAAGTTGCAGTTATTAAATCAATATTAGTATGTATGCCTAGATGAAATACTATATTAGAAGGTCCTTTTTATTTTGCAGTCACTTCTCAGTTACGTGCCAAAAAACATGGACAGTCTTAAAAATTAAAACTGCCTATCTTTGGCCACTCATTGTTTAGTTTCTGACAATATTTGCTTAAAGGTGTACTAAGCTGAACTGTGAATTTTAAGAAAAATTACCATGCCATAAAAACAGCCTTGGGAAAATTATGAAGAGTTATGTTGGCATAAAAGAATGGGTAATAGTACAAATAGTAGGTGTTATTGTAATTAAGAGGGGAGAAGAAAATATCTTTCTGGATTTTACAACCTTGACAGTCTTCATCAAAGCAAAGGAATATTGAATTGCTGTAAAGATGACCTGGACAATGATGTCTAGTTTCTGTTCTATACAGAAAATATTTTCATATATTTCATTCTAGAAACAAATCTTTATGAGGTCATGATTATCCCAGAGCTCTAAAGTGAAAGCAGAGTTATATACTCAGATGGCAGCAAGAGAGAAGTAAAAAGAGTGGAAAAGCAGAATCCTATGTGAAATTTGGTTTTGGTGCACTTCCATTTTACTTTATTTTTTCTCGAGGCCTTCTATTACTTGATATAATGTTAAAGATCTTTAAATTCAGCAAAAATACAAAAACAGACTAGGGAAATTATTGTCTCATTTTGAAGGGTTGCCAAACCCTCTTTTATAAATACTGTGAGAAAATATACAGTTGTGTATTATGGCGTACAATACAGTGATTTGGACTATGTCTTTTATCTGGTTCCCTGTTTAAACTTTTAAAAAAATTTCTTTATTCTGCTTATCTGACAGTTGATAGTGTCTAATATATTTTTATACCTCCTAAAATTACTTACTCAAATAAGTGACTCCCTCTGCCAAATAACTGTTGGCTCCTACCTGCTATTAGTCCCCGGAAATATTTCAACTCACACAATTACAAGTTACAAATCAAGACCCATCCCAGTCTTTACTTTTACTCTTCTGTTAGTTATAAGACCATAAGAAATAGGCTATTAGCTAACAGAATATTCAGAAATTGTTTATTTGTTACGTATATCCCCCACAACTAGGGATTGAACTTGTGTTTTACACAGAGCCTAGTGGCTAAAAAGAAGTTCTCAGAAAGAATTTATGAGTTACACATTTTAAAATAATTGAATAAGTGTCTTCTCATGAGTTCTTCACTGCACTCAACACAACTTGGCAATCACTCTTCTCTATATGATCAAAAATATTCTGCAGAAGTAGATTTAAAGAGTGTTTGGAAATTTTGGCCTTTAATTAATTTATTTTTTAATAAACTCTAAATTCACTTCAGCATACATCGAAGCAGGGCAATTTGATATTGACTGTTTTCTTTCCAGTGCTTCTCTCCTGGGAATACGTGAGCTATCTCAGTACAAAGAACCTAGACCTTTGTCCTAATGCTACACATTATCATGTTATAGGTACATATAGAAATCCTAACAATTTATAATATTTTCTTATAAATTTATAAGAAAAAAATCCTCCAAGATCAGCTCCAAAATGACCACGAAAAAATCTGTATCTTCTCCGAAAAATAATCCTCGCAAATTAAAAAAAAAGTTTCAAAAAAAGATAACAAGGAAAATAATGTTGATTCAAGGGTTTCAAAAATGGCAGTATGTGTGTAATACCAAAGAAGTTTAAAGCTATTATTTGGTACAATTGAATTAAAAATAAAGAGAAACATTCATTTTATTAATCTTTCAAATTCAATGTTTCTATAAGAAAAAATCAAAGGAAAAATAAAACAATAATTCTGACCACAATTGTATTTAAACACACTGAAATTTTTATACATAAAATTCTAAAAATTTCTATCTGGTTAATTCTGTTTAAAACTATATATATTAACCTCAGTAAAATTAGACATATTGGTGGTAAAAGTGTACTTGATAAAATGTGCTACTGATTAAAATCAAACAAGATAACTAAATTTTTAACTATTAATATCTCCAAATTTGATCAAGCAAAATGTACTTAGCCAGAAAATAAAACTGCAAGAGAGAAGTTGTTATAAAATTTGATATAAATTATAGAATTAGATTAATCTAATCTTTATAGTACAATTTGTGAAAGAAAAAATCGAGTCACATGAAAGTAAGTTTAAATATTTTATCTTCATATTATGGAAAATTATCAAAATGCATTTGCGTTAACTTCAAAAACTGTATCTCAAAATTGATCATTTATGCACTTACCAAATATTTGCACTCATCAACATGAATTTTAAAAATCCACAAGATAAAAAGGTAAGTGAAAAGTTAATCAAAATAATTGTTTCCAAATGGTAGAATGAAAACACATTTTATTTTAACATCTATCCACAAATACTAAAGATATCTGATTTAGCCAAAATTCTTCACATCTATATGAAACTTTAAAAGACCACGATTGTTGTTATTGATAGAGGAAGCATATCTCTGCATGGCTTTATTTCTAGATGCCTACGGAAATTGTAGTTTTGAAAGGCTGCTGTCAATTGAAGTGTTGTAATTCACTTAGTTAAGAAGGAAGAAGAAAAAGGAAATGTGACAATATCAGAGTTATTCTGTTTTAAGATGTGAACAGAGAAAAGATTAGTTCAAAGTTTTCTCAACTATAGCTAGCATTCTTTTAATATTAGACATTGGAATCATATATATTATAATTCTACACAGGCCTCTAGGTCATGTTTGTTTTTTAGTGATTCTCATTTGAATGAGAGAAGAACAAAAGCAACTGAACAGAATCTTGAACAGCCATATAGAACAACCTGAGTGCCAGATCCTCTTTTTTGTTGTTGATCTTATAGTATTTATCTGTTATTGTTTCTGTTCCCTGTGGCTCTTATGCATCATCTGCTAACCATTTGGCCTCATATACTGGTCATCAACTCCTGAATATCCCATTGCTGCTACTGAAAATAAACAAATTTTGTAGACATTCAAATAAATTTACCTTCCATAGGTGTTTTTATTTCTGCTAATAGATTCATTTTTGCCTAGACCTTCATATTTCATTTGACATCTGCTTTCCTGGTTTTCTACTACATTTAATTTTAAGATATAGAAATCAAAGCAAATCTTTGTTACAGATATTGCATGAATGATTTCAAAATTAGGTATAGATTTTTGACAGAAAAATGATACACAGTGGAAGATATGACTGATAGTCAATGATTATTTCTCTTAACTACAATCCAAGGTTACTATAATAATTATTTGAAAGAGTAACTATGTACTGAGGGAGAATACACACTCACACTATGGTAACTATGTAAGAGAAAGATATCCATTGCATCACAAATAAACCAAAGGGTGTTTGTAATAGGGTTTGGGGTGGATCCATGTTTTGCTCTGCAATGAAAACAGAACCACTGTTTTACTCTTTAAGGCAGTGTATTGAAGGTAGTTAGCAAAACGCCTCTATCATCTACCCCAATCACTGAGAATACTGACGTTTCCCACTATCACAAGGAGCCTGGAACACAGATACATAATGTATTAATGTTTTTATGGCATTCAGTTTGAAAAGTAATGAAGGGCATGTGAACGTACAACAACAACAAAAACAAAAGGAGCAATCTCTCTCTTTTGGTAATATAAAATCTTTGTTTTTGTTTCTTTTAAATTAAAAGAATCAAAATGCAATCTAGTTCCTAAAGCAGATGCACCAAAACTTGACGATCCCTAGAAGAAACCTGGGTGGAATTGAACCTTGATAAATGCAAACACACACACACACACACTTTTTTTTTTTTAGTATTAAGAGTGAATTTATTCATGCATGTATTCAACAGAATATTGAATGTCCCATATGTGTCATATGCTCTACTAGGCATGAAAGTGTTTAGAAATAAATAAAACAGGGTCCCTAGCGAGAGGGAATTCAACATCTAGGAATAAATACACACATCAACAAATAAATCCTATAATAATGTGGTATGTACAGCAATAGAAAATATGTTTATTAACATGAGAACACTATAGAGAGGCATCTAATTTAGGTTGATGGTACTAGGGGAGAAGCAAAAAAGACCTCCTGTAAGTGTTGATAACAAAACTGAACTTAAAATAATTCGTTCATTTTTTTCAGAACATACTTGTTGAGGGTCTACTACATGTCAGACACTAGTGCTGGCAATAGATCAAGAAACTAAATATTTTAGTGCATGACTTTCATTTACAGTTTACACTCTAGTGGATGGGAATTTAGTGAAGCAAATGGCAGGGGTAGGTATAAAGGGAAATCACAAGGTGAATTACACTGAGTTTAAAACTTGAGAAAGGTATAGTGAGAAACTAAGCAGGTGTTGGGGATAGCAGTCATAGTATAGAAAGCCGGTAGCTCATGTTAGTGCTTGGTACTACTAATTGGAAATGAATTTATTTCTCTCTATATAACTTCTTGCATGCATCTTTGTAAAATATTGATTAGCAAGTGTCATAGTCACATTTTTATTTGTGACATCTCTGAGGAATTATATTTTATATGGCAGGCATTATGGGAGAATCAAATACTGAAGCCAGATAATTTAGGACATTTCTGCATCTCAATATTTAATCTCCACAGACTGGCATCATCATCTCTAAACAGGTTCTACAAATGAAGCGAAGTATGAGAACTTTTGGCTAAGAAGACTAGAACTGTATTTAATCATGTTATATTGTATTTTCCCAAGATATGGTATTATTTTATAATTGCAGGATTGCAGAAACCTTGCTTAGAGGCCTTTTGCAGTGTTTGAAAGATAACAAGATCTTCTGTCATCACGATTTTACGAAACAGTATAGCAGTTTTCTTTTTATGGCATCATAATACTGTGTGACAAGTAAAAAAGGAAGTAATATAAAAAATATTAGATGCTGATCACTAGACTAGATCAAAATATATTCTGATGAGGTGTTTAAAATGCACTTCCTTTTCTAAAAGCTTTGAAATGTTTGAGCCCAGGATCACATTGGCTAATCTTGTCCCTGGATCAACTTGGTCATAGTATGTTTAAAGCAGATCAGGCCATACAGCATCTGTTCCAGAAACCTAAGATGTATGATTGCCATGGAATTACATTCAGATTGTTTGAAGTGTGTCTTTTAATGCAATACAGAAGTCATCCTTCTAAAATGCTACTGTGAGAGGGCAACTATGACTAAGAAACTGTCTAAATGAATTCTGCCTAAGTGCTTTTTAAGTGCAAATAGTTTGAGAGTGAAGTGTCTCATACAGAACAGTACTTCAGAGAGTAGGCACTCAATAAATGTTAAAATACAAGAGTCCACACTAAAATCATTCTTAACAAACAATAAATCAACTTCACTCTCACCAAAATCTACTTCTTGCAGACCAAATGTGTATTTGGTGTTATACACATATATATAAGTCAAGAGATACTTTTTTAGGTTCAAGGAATATAAGAACAGGCAAAATAAAAAATAAGGCAAACACACATACAACTAGGGATTGGATAACTGACTTTTCACCAAATCAGTGTTACTTCAGCTTTCCCATGGAACACGCTCTGCAGTGCAAGCTCTGCCTCCCAGGTTCACACCATTCTCCTGCCTCAGCCTCCGGAGTAGCTGGGACTGCAGGTGCCCGCTACCAGGCCTGGCTAATTTTTTTTTTTTTTTTTTTTTTTTTAGTAGAGATATGGTTTCACCATGTTACCCAGGATGGTCTCAATCTCCTGACCTCGTGATCTGCCCGCCTTGGCCTCCCAAAATGCTGGGATTACAGGTGTAAGTCGCCGTGCCTGGCCCTATATCTAAGTTTTAAAATAATTTGAAACACTTGTGTGAGGAAAATCATCTCAGTGAGCTGGTTTGTTGCCCTCACAAACTCTTTTTGTCCATGGCTGAGACAATGAATGCACTAGAATTTTAGTGAATTAATATCCATAATGGATGGACTCCAAGAGTGCCCCTATCTTCCATCTAAGAAACACACTCCGATTCTTCTCTCCCGGACAGACTGTGTCATTATCATGTAATTGAATCTTGCTTGGCTTCTACCTCTCTGACTACGCTCTTTGGATGGATCCCAAAATGCTTTGCTGTAAGTCTCTGTCTCAGTTCTTCCTGAGTTTCACAGTATGCAGATAAGGCTGGAGGCTTTCTCCCAGCCTTTGCTTAGCTAGCCTCTTGAAATTCTGCTTTACTGGGAGGGGAATTTTTATAGAGAGAATATGAATTGACTTGTTAGAAGCAACAAACATTAACTAGGAAAATAAATAAAATAGAAAGGATAAAATATTTAAAATGTGGAATCTTTGCAATGTGTAGAGTTTTTTCAAGTGTGAGCAGTGAGTATAAGAGGAAATGCCAAAACTAAGACAGACACAGTGACATGGCCTGTAGTTGAACTACAGGGGAGGTTGACCTGGGCAACATAGTGAGACCCTCATCCTGGAGAAGAAGAAGAGGAAGAAGAAGGAGGAGGATCAAAGTTACTCTACATCTATAGAAAGATTGAAACAGTATTATAGATTTTAAGAGATTTTATTGATAATATAGATAAAAAAGTTTGCAAAGAAGGGATTTCTGTCTTCTTTAGTTGGAGGTATATATTAAAAATGGGATGACTTGTATGCCTTCAATGAGTTGAAATATGTGGATATTTACATTGTCAGGAAAAACCTGTAATACAACTTAATGGTAGACTTTGTTATTCTTCTTAACTCTGATTGTTAAGTGAAGGCAGGCAAACATTCTAATTATATTTAGAATTTTCTATATTCTTTGAATTTCTATATTCTTTGAATTTTCACAATGTTGAAAAATGCAACATCCGTGTAAATATAAGTATCAAAAATAGTGTTTTACTCATACATTTTCATCTCAAAATTATGCTGGCAGTGAAGATGTCACTCATAACTATCGATCAGTTTTTTTTGGAGGTTTATATCAGATCTTCTGTGGTTAATTTTAGTATTTTTTGTTTCTTTTAAAGCATGTCATGGGTATACGGTGTATATATTTATGGGGCACATGTGATATTCTGACATAGGCATACATTGTGTATAATCACATCAGGATAAATGGGTTACCCATCACCTGAAGCATTTATCATTTCTTTGTGTTACAAACATTTCAATTATACTCTTTTAGTTATTTTTAAATGTACACAGATTATCATTGAATATAATCACACCTTGAGCTGTAAAATACTAGCTCTTATTCACTTTAACTGTATTTTTTGTACCCATTAACCATCTGCATTTCCTCCCCTCCCCAGTACACTCCCCAGTCTGGTAACTATCATTCTACTTGCTCTCTCCATTAGTTCGTTTTACTTTTTAGGTGCTACAAATTGTGAAAATAAGCAAAATTAATCTCTTTGCCTGATTCATTTTACTTGATATCATGTCCTCATTCTAGTTCCATTCATGTTGTTGTAAATGCCAAGATGCCATTCTGTTTATGGCTGAATAATACTCCATTGTGTGTATGTACAACATTTTCTTATCCATTTGTCTATTGATAAATAATTAGGTTCCTTCCAAATATTGGTTATTGTGAACAGTGCTGCAGTGAAGAAGGGAGTCCAGATACCTCGTCAATATACTGAGTTCCTTTCTTTTGGGTAAATACCTAGAAGTGGAATTGCTGGATCATATGGTAGTTCAATTTTGAGTTTTGTCTGGAACCTCCATGCTGTTCTCCATAATGGTCCCACTAACTTACATTCCCAATGCACTTCTTTTTCTAAATTTACACTCAAAATACAGCAATTCCAAATCCTCAGGAGCATTCGTTATTGCCTACCTTTTGGATTAAAGTCATCTTAATTGGAATGAAATGATATCTCATTGTAGTTTTTATTTACATTTCTCTGATGACCAGTGATGTTGAGCACCTTGTTTTATACCTGTTTGCAATTTGTATGTCTTCTTTTGAGAAATGTCTGTTCAGTTATTTTGCCCATTTTTAATCAGATTATTAGATTTTTTTTCTGTTGAGGTTTTTGAGCTCCTTTTGTATTCTGCATATTAATCCCATGTCAAATGGATAGTCTGCAAATATTTTCTCCTATTCTGTGGGTTGTCTCTTCACTTTGCTGCTTGTTTCCTCTGCTGTGCAGAAGCTTTTTAACTTGATGGTATTCCATTTGTTCATTTTTGCTTTGATTGTCTGTGATGGCTCATGAAAGACTTGCTCAGACCAATATCTGCAAGAGTTTCTTCAATGTTTTTGTTTAGTAATTCCATAGTTTGAGGTTTTATATTTGTCTTCAAACCATTTTCATTTGATTTTTATATATGATAATAGTGGTCTAGTTTCATTATTCTGCATATGGATATCAATTTTCCCAGCATTGTTTATAAAACCACAATGCATGCTCTTGGCATCTTTGTTGAAAAGCGGTTGGCTAAAAATGTGTGGATTTATTTCTAGGTTCTCTATTCTGTTCCATTGGTCTATGTGTCTGTTTTAAGCCAGTACCCTGTTGTTTTGGTTACAATAGCTGTGTAGTGTAATTTGAAGTCAGGTAATGTGATTCTCCAATTTTGTTATTTTGTGTAGGGTATATTGGCTCTTCTGGGTCTGTTGTGGTTCCTTATACATCTTAGGATTGTTTTAATTATTTCCGTGAAGAATGTCATTTGTATTTTGATAGGGATTACTTTCAATCTGCAGATTGCTTTGGGTAGTGTGGACATTTTAACAATATTTATTCTTCCAATTCATGAACATGGAATATCTTTCCATTTCTTTGTATTCTCTTCATTTTTTTGATCCAGTGTTTCATAATTTCATTGTACACATCTTTCACTGGTTTAGTTTATGCCTAGGTATTTTATTTTATTTGTAGGTATTGTAAATGATATTACTTTCTTGATTTCTTTTTTCAGACTGTTTGCTGTTGACATGTAGAAATGCTACTGGTTTTTGTTGGTTGATATTGTATCCTGTTACATTACTGAATTTATATATCAATTCAAATAGTGTTTTGATAGAGTCCTTAGGTTTTTCAAAATATAATATCATACCATTGCAAACAAGGATAACTTGACTCCTTCCTTACAATTTGGATGCCACTTATTTCTTTTATCTTGTCTGATTGCTTTAGCTAAATCTTCCAGTACTATGTTGAATAACAGTGATGAAGGTAGGCATCCTTGTCATTTTCCAGATCTTCGAGGAAAGGCTTTCAGTTTATCCTAATTCAGTATGATACCAACTGTGAGCCTGTCATATGTAGTTGTGATGGTGCTGAGGCATGTTCCTTGTATACCCAGTTTTTAGGGGTTTTATCCTGAAGGGATGTTAAATTTTATCATATGCTTTTTCAACATCAATGGAAATTATCTTATTGTTTTTATTCTATACTCTGTTGATCTGATGTATCACATTTCTGTATTTGCTTGTGTTGAGTCATCCTTGCATTCTTGGGATAAATCCTACTTGGTCATGATTAATGATCTTTTTAATGTGTTGTTGAATTCAGTTTGCTGGTATTTTGTTGAGAATTTTTGCATCAATGTTCATTGGGGATATTGGCCTGTAGTTTTCTCTTCTTTTCTTTGTCTGGTTTTGGTATCAGGATAATACTGGCCTTGTAGCATGAGTTTGGAAGGATTTTCTCTTCCTCTATTTTTTGGAATAGTTTGAGTAGGATTGGTGTTGGTTCTTCTGTACATGTCGGATAAAGTTCAGCAGTGAAGCCATTGAGGCCCTAGCTTTTCTCTCCTTGGAGACTTTCATTATGGTTTTGCTCTAATTACTTACTGGTCTATTCAGGTGTTTTTGTCTTGTCTTGTTTTGTTTTTTTGAGGAGGAGTCTCACTCTGTCACCAGGTTGGAGTGCAGTGGCATAATTTCAGCTCACTGCAACCTCTGCTTCCTGGGTTCAAACAATTCTCCTGCCTCAGCCTCCTAAGTAGCTGGGATTACACGCATGCGCCACTACATCCAGCTAATTTATGTGTTTTTAGTAGAAATGGGGTTTCACCATGTTGACCAGGCTGGTCTCAAACTCCTGACTTTGGGTAATCTGCCCGACTTGGCCTCCCAAAGTGCTAGGACTACAGGTGTGAGCCACTTCACCTGGCCTTATTCAGGTTTTGAAGCTCCTCATAGTTCAATCTTGGTAAATTGCCTGTATGTATCTAGGAATGTATCCATTTCTTCTAGATTTTCTAATTTATTGGCACATATTTGCTCATAGTATCCTCTAATGGTCCTTTGAATTTCTGTGGCATCAGTTGCAATGTCTCTTTTTCCACCTCTGATTTATTGATTTGGGTCTTCTGTCTTTCTTTCTTAGTCTGGCTAAAGATCTGTTGATTTTGTTCATTTTTAAAAAAAAGAACAAAACAAATTTTGTGTGTGTGTGTGTGTGTGTGTGTGTATAGATATATATATTCATTTCAATTTTGCTTTTATCTACTCTAATCTTTATTATTTCTTCTATTAAGTTTGGATTTGGTTTCACTTGCTTTTATAGTTATTTAAAATGTATCATTCTGTTGTTTGAAGTTTCTCTGCCTTTTTAATATAGGTGCTTATGGCTATAAACTTTCCTCTTTGTTATGCTTTTTCTGTATCTAGTAGTTTTTCATATGTTGTGCTTCTACTTTTATTTGTTTCAAGAAATTTTTCAAGTTTCTGTTTACTTTTTGAATTGACCAACTGGTCATTTGGAAGTATATTGTTTAATATGCTTGTGTATGATTTCCAAAGTTTCTCTTGTTATTGATTTCTAGTTTTATCTTTGTGTTCAGAGAAGATACTTAATATAATTTCATTTGTTTGAATTTTTTAAACTTGTTTTGTGACTTAACATATAGAATATCCTTGAGAATGATTCCTGAATTGAGGAGAAGAATGTTTATTCTGCAATCATTGGATGAAATGTTCTCTAAGTATTAGGGCCCTTTGTTCACGGTGCAGATAAAGTCTGTTGTTTCTCTGTTGACTTTCTGTTTGGATGATCTGTCCAATGCTGAAAGTGGGATGCTGAAGTCTCCTACTATTATTGTATTAGGGTCTCTCTCTTTCACTCTAATAATTTTGCTTTGTAAATCTGGATGCTCTAATATTGGGTACATATATATTTAAAATTATCATATTCTCTTCCTGAATTGATTATTTTATCATTATGTAATGACTGTATTTGTCTCTTTTTATAGGTTTTGCCTTGAAATCTATTTTGCCTGATGTAAGTATAGCTATTTCTACTCTTTTATTGTTTCTATTTGCATGGAATATATTTTTACATCTCTTTATTTTCAGTCTGTGTGCCTTTATAGGTAAAATGTGTTTCTTGCAGGCAATAGATCATTAAGTCTTTTTTAAAAATCTATTCAGCCTTTTATTTTTCAGAAAATTTCTTCCATTTACATTCCATGTTATTATTGATGAGTAAGGACCTACTCCTGATATTTTGTTATTTGTTTTCTGGTTGTTTTGGCCTTCTCTTTATTCTCTCTTTCCTTCCTATCGTCCATTTTGTGAAGGTAGTTTTCATTGATGGTGAATTTTAATTTCTGGCTCTTTATTTTTTGTGTATGTATTGTAGATGTTTTTGATTTGTGGTTACCATGAGGTTTGCAAATAACATATTATATAAACCATTATTTTAAACTGATGACAACTTAACACTAATTGCAAAAACACAAGCAAAGAGATAAGTAATAAAAACTCTTCATTTTAACTTCATTCCCTCACATTTTAACTTTTTGCTTTTTCTATTTAAATATTTTCTTTTTTTTTTTTTTTTTTAGACGGAGTCTCGCTCTGTCTCCCGGGCTGGAGTGCAGTGGCCAGATCTCAGCTCACTGCAAGCTCCGCCTCCCAGGTTCACGCCATTCTCCAGCCTCAGCCTCCGGAGTAGCTGGGACTACAGGCGCCCACCACCTCGCCCGGCTAGTGTTTTGTATTTTTTTAGTAGAGACGGGGTTTCACCGTGTTAGCCAGGATGGTCTCGATCTCCTGACCTCGCGATTCACCCGTCTCGGCCTCCCAAAGTGCTGGGATTACAGGCTTGAGCCACCGCGCCCGGCCAAAATATTTTCATATTGTCTTTGTCTTGAAGATTATTGTAGTTACTATTTTTATAGCTTCATCTTTTAGTACTTCTATTCAAGATATGAGTAGTTTACATACCATAATTACAGTGTTGTCATAGAACATGTTTGTCTGTGTACTTACTATTACCAGTGAGTATTTTACCTTCAGATGATTTATTATTACTCATTATTATCCTTTTATTTCATATTGAAAAACTCCCATTAGCATTTCTTGTAGGACAGATCTAGTGCTGATAAAATCCTTCAGCTTTTGTTTGTCTGGAAAAGTATTTCTCCTTCATGTTTGATGGATATTTTCATGGATATACTATTCTAGGGTAAAAGATTTTTTCCTTTAACATTTTAAATATGCCATGCCACTCTTTGCTGACCTGTAGGGTTTCCACTGAGAATTCTGCTGTCAGACCTATTGGAGATACTTTGTATGTTTTTTGTTTCTTTCCTCTTGCTGCTTTAGGAGCCTTTCTTTATCCTTGTGTTTTGCGAGTTTGATTATTAAATACCTGGAAGTAGTTTTACCTGGGTTAACTATGCTTCATGTTCTACAACGTTCTTGTACTTAAATATTGATATATTTCTCTAGGTTGCAAAAGTTTTCTGTTTTTATCTATTTGAATAAACTTTCTACCTCTATCTCTAAATCTACCTCCTCTTTAAGGCCAATAACTCTCAGATTTGTTCTTTTGGTGCTATTTCCTAAATTATGTAGAAATGCTTCATTCTTTTTTGTTCTTTTTTCTTTTGTCTTCTCTGACTGTGTATTTTCAAATAGCCTTTCCTCAAGCTAAATAATTATTTCTTCTCTTTGATCAATTCTGCTGTTGAGATATTCTGATGCGTTCTTCATTATGTCTGTTAAATTTTTCATCTTCAGAATTTCTGCTTGATTTTTAATAATTATTTTGATCTTTTTGTTAAGTTCATCTGATAAGATTCTTAATACCTTCACTGTGTTATCAGGAACTTCACTGAGCTTCCTCAAAACAGCTATTTTGAATTAGCTGTCTGAAAGTTCACGTACCTCTGTCACTGTGATTGGTCACTGGTGCCTTTTTTAGTGTGGTGACATCATGTCTTTCTGGATGTTCTTGATGCTTGTGGGTGTCCATCAATGTCTGGGCATTGAAGAGTTAGGTATTTATTGTAGTCTTCACAGTCTGGGCTTGTTTGTACCTGTCCTTCTTGAAAAGGCTTTCTAAGTATTCAAAGCGAATTGAGTGTTGTGATGTAAGTCTGTTTACTGCAGCCGTATCACCCACAAGGGGTACCCCAAGACCAGTAACATTTTGACTCTTACAGACTTGTAGAGGTACTGCCTTGGTGTTCTTGAGTAAGATCTGGGAGAATGCCCTGGATTAGCACTTAGAGGCTCTTGTTCTTGTCCCCTACTTTCCTCACAAGCAAACAGAGTCTCTCTTTTTATGCTGAGCTTCCTAGAGTTGACAGAAGGGTAACACAAGCATCCCAATGACCACTAGCACTGGCACTATTCTGAGTCAGACCTGGAGCCAGCACAGCACTGGGTTTCACTCAAGGCCCACTGTCAATAGTCACTCACAAATCAAGCAATCTTCACCCTCAGTAATGTAAGAGCTGAAATTATAAAACTATTAATGTGAAACAGGAAAAAAGCTTCAGGAGTTTGACCTGGGCAAAGATTTTATGAATAAAACCTCAAAAGCACAGGCAGAAAAAGCAAAAATGGACAAATGAGATTATATCAGATTAAAAGTCTTCTACACAGTGAAATAAACAATCATGAATGACTACCTACAGAATGGGAAGAGATATTTGAAAAAAACATTAATTTGATGATGGATTAATATTCAGAATGTATAAGGAACTCAGCTCAGCAGCAATAAAACAAATAACCTAATTTAATATGATCTGTTAATCTTGGTAGATATTTCTCAAAAGTAGACAAATAAAAAATACTTTATTGCTAATATAGGCCAACAAGCATCAAAGTCTTCCACAGTCTTTCTCTTTCTTGTTTGTTTCCCATAAGCAATTCTTACAAGTCTAAGAGTGATAAATTTCCTCAGCTTTTGTTCATCTGGGAAAGACTTTATTCTCTTTTAACTTATGAAGGATAACTTTTCTGGGTATAATATCCTTAGCTGACAGTTTTCTTTTTCCTTTCAGAAGTTTGAATATAACATCCTATTCCCTCCTGGCCTGTAACATATCTGCTGAGACATCCACTGTTAGTCTGATGGAAGTTTTCATATAAATGACTAGATGTTTTTCTTTTTGTTTTTAAAATACTCTCTTTGCCTTTGGCTTTTACCAGTTATACTTTTAGTGTACTATGGAGAAGACCCTTTTAAACTGAATCTCTTTAGGGTTCTCTGAGCTTCCTGTATGTATGTGTCTAAATCTCTTGCAACATTTGGGAAGTTTTAGCTATTATTTTCCTAAACACATTTTCTAACCTTTTTAGTTTCTGTTTACTTTCTGGGACATCAAAAATTTGAATGTTTGGTCACTTTATGATGCTCTATATGTCATGCAGGCTTTGTTCATACTTTTTATTTTTTTTTTTATTTTTATGTGAATTGATTTTTTTAAACCTGGCTTCAAATTCTGGGATTATTTTTTCTGCTTGATCTAGTGTATTACTGAAGGCTTCAAATGTATTTTGTATTCAATTCAATAAATTTTTAGTTCCAGAATTTCTATTTGGTCCTCTTTGGTGATATCCATCTCTTTGGTAAATTGTGCATTCACACCCTGAATTGGTTTTCTGATTTCTTTGTATTGTTTATCTGAGTTATTTCTCTTGTATCTCAGTGAACTTCTTTAAAACCATTATTGTGAATTCTTTTTCTGGGACTTCATAAATTATCATTGGAATCTGTTGCTGGAGAATTTTTGTGCTCCATTGCAGGTGTCATATGTTCTTGCTTTCTCTTGTCCCTGTGTTTCTTGTGTTCTTACATTTATTTCTGTACATCTCATAATTGTTGCATCTTACAATTTTTTAAACTGTTTTTCCAGGGAATAATTTTTTTCTGAAGATGTGTCTATGTTGTTGGTTAAATAGGGTGGTTTGGCTTAAATTCTGGGTATGTGCAGTACTGTACTATCTATATGATTTCCTTGACTATTAATATACAACATCAGTAGTATGTGATTTTCTCAGAAGGGTACAATTGTCAGTGAGGGCTGTGGTGAAGTTTTGCTAGTGATAGAGATGTTAGATAGGCTAATAATCCTCAGGCCTCAGTGGTGGAATTGGTGTAATGAGCTTGCCTGTCCCTGGGACCCAGGGCTGAATATTCTGGCATTGGTGCGAGTGGGTGCAGGAATGCTGATTTTTTTGCCGTCAGGCAGCTTGCTCAGGTGCTGGCATGGTCATGGCTGGCCAGGTAGGTGAGTAGATCCTTAGGTCCCAGGTCAGTGAATGTGGTATGAGCAATGACAGTGGTAGTGGCAGGGCAACCTCGGGCTCCCAAGAAGTCTGCACTAGTGTTGGCATTATCGGAAATGTGCTGAGTCAGCCAGTCCCTGGGGCCATATGTGGCACATGTGGGTGGGTTCCAGCTGTAGTAGTAGCAGGTTGGGTAGGCCTGTCTTCAGTCCTCTGGGTGGAGTGCTCAGGTACTAACTGTAGTGGATGGAGTAGGGTCATCACCAGTCCCTTAGATAGTCTACTCTGGCACTGAGAAGGGTGAAACAGGGGGCTGTCATCAGGCCCCCTGGTGGTTCATGTGATTGCTAGCTATGGTAGTCAGGGGTGGAGTGATTACCAGGTCCTCAGGAGAATGCTTGGCTAGAAAAGTCAGCAGTTACACTGTGGCCATGTTGCTGGGGAGGGTACAGTTGCTTTCAGTAGCAACAGCCATAAATAAGTAGCTGGGGAGTGCATGCTTTTGTTCCAAATAGTGGCTGCAAGCCAATTACCTTGTTCTTAGGATGCATGTAAATGTATGGTAAACCTGCTACTGGGGGCGATAGGGTCACTGCCAACAGTTCATGCTTTGAACCTGATGACAGCAGCCAGCAGCAGTGCCCAGCTTTGGGTGGAGGATATCAATGGGTTTGCAGGGATATGGACATACAGGAGCTGTTGGGCCCCAGGTCGGATGCAGTCTAGTGGGGGCTTGCCTCTTAAAAGGGCACCTTGCTGTAACTGTTTAGGACTCCAGGGTATGTAGAATCCAGCATGAATTCTCCCTCTGGAGCAATGTCATTGCATGGTTTCTAGGCAGCTCCCTATGTCAGTCGCAGGACCTGGGTGAGTTGAAGGGCTCTGGCTGTGGCTAACATCGCATCCATGGTGAGAATGTGGACCAGTGGGATCACTCACTTACCCTTTTCCCACACTGGGGAGCCTCTATAGGCTCTCTGCCAGTCCTAGTCAAGTAGGCTACCTACCTTCTCTCTTTCTTTGCTCTAGATGTTTCCTGTCACTTCTCTGTTGAAGTCCAGCATTCTCTCTTAAGTGTGATCTATTTCAAGTGTGATTATCTACTCATTATCTTGAGTTTTCTTTGTTGAGGATGTGAACCCTAGATGCCTCTAGTCAGCTATCTTGAAGCTCCTCCTTATAAAATGTAGTTATAAAATAATAGGACATGAAAGTTAAAATTATTTATTGAGCCATAAGCTATAAAGTGGATGTTATGTTAGCAAGCATTAAAACAACATTAATGTTTTTGTACATCTCCTTCGGAACTCTTGAGTGACCAGGTGTGTTATCATTGAACAGTAATATTTTGAAAAAAATCTTTTTTTTACCTGTACAAAAATTATCATCAGTGGGCTTAAAATATTCCAGTAAACCATTCTATAAACAGACGTACTGTCAGCCAAGCTTTGTTGTTTCATCTGCAGTACACAATCAGAGTAGATACAGCATAATTCTTAAGGGCCCTGGAATTTTCATAATGTGAAATGAACATTGGCTTCAATTTAAATTCACCAGGTGAATTAGCCTCTAACCGGAGACTCAATCTGTCCTTTGACGCTTTGAAGCCAGGCAATGACTACTCCCCTTGAGATATGAAAGTCTTAGATGGTATTTTCTTCCAAAAGAAAGCTGCTCTGTCTATCATGACATGCTCTGTTATTTAGTGTAGCCACATTTATCAGTTTTATATTAGATAGATCTTCCGCATAACTTGTTACAGCTTCTACATCAGCACTTGCTGCTTTGTCTTGCACGTCTATGTTATGGAGACAGCTTTTTTTTTGAAAACTCTTATAGCCACATCTGCTAGCTTTCAGCTCCTCTTCTGGTGCTTCCTCATCTCTATCTACCTACACAGAACTGAAGACAGTTAGGGCATTGCTCTGGATTAGGCTTTGACTTAAGAGAATGTTTTGGCTGGTTTGATTCATCCAGACCACTAAACTTTCTCCATATCAAAATAAGGTTGTTTCACTTTCTTATCATTTATGTGTTTACTGGAATAGCATTTTTTAATTTCTGTCAGAAACTTTTCCTTTGCATTCCTAAGTTACCTGTTTGGCATAAGAGGCCTAGCATTCAGCCTACCATGGCTTTCAGCATGCCTTTCTTGACTAGCTTATTCATGTCTAGCTTTTGACTTAAAGTGAGAGTCATGTGACTCTTTCTTTCACTTGAAGAGTTGGAGGCCATTGTTGCATTACTTATTGACCTAATTTCGATATGTTGTGTCTCAGAGACACCTGAGGAGAGGGAGCGAGATGGGGGAATAGCTGGTCAGTGGAGGAGCTGGAACACAAACATTTATTGAATGAGTGTGCTGTTTTATATAGATGCAGTTTGTGGCTTCCCAAAACAATTACATTAGTAACATCAAAGATCACTGATTACAGATTATTATAACAGATATAATTATAATG
Organism: Colobus angolensis palliatus; assembly: GCF_000951035.1. Classification (NCBI taxonomy): domain Eukaryota; kingdom Metazoa; phylum Chordata; class Mammalia; order Primates; family Cercopithecidae; genus Colobus; species Colobus angolensis. The sequence continues at coordinate 1,016,029 of NW_012121154.1, read as the reverse complement.
AAAAGTTGGGGGGGTGGAGCAAGATGGCCGAATAGGAACAGCTGCAGTCTCCAACTCCCAGCGCGAAGGACACA